>NW_020174048.1:3114674-3235117 GCF_003031525.2 Neophocaena asiaeorientalis asiaeorientalis
TGTCTTGTTCCTGATCTTCAAGGAAATGGTTTCAGATTTTCACCATTGAGAATGATGTTGGCTTTGAGTTTGTCATATATGGCCTTTATTATGTTGAGGTAAGTTCCCTCCATGCCTCCTTTCTGGAGGGTTTTTATCAATGGATGTTGACTTTTGTCAAAAGATTTTCCTGCATCTATTGAGATGATCATATGGTTTTTATCCTTCAATTTGTTAATATGGTGTATCACATTGACTGATTTGCGTGTACCGAAGAATCCTTGCATTCCTGGGAAAAACCCCACTTGATCATGGTGTATGATCCTTTTAATGTGCTGTTGGATTCTATTTGCTAATAGTCTGTTGAGGATTTTTGCATCTATGTTCATCAGTGATATTGGCCTATAGTTTTCTTTGCGACATCTTTGTCTGGTTTTGGTATCAGGAACTTTAGTTACTGTCAATCTCCTCTTTTATGGCTGTTAGTATTTGCCTTATATATTGAGGTGCTCCTCTGTTGGGTGCATAAATATTTACAATTGTTGTATCTTCTTCGTGGATTGATCCCTTGATTACCATCTTAACAATAATAAATCTTTCAATCTACAAATATGTGATTAGTTTCCATTTATTTGACTTCTTTTATTTCTTTAAAAAATGTTATGTAGTTTGCAGAGAAGACATTTTGCCTTTATTGCCAATTACATTCCTAAGTATTTCATTATTTTTGGTGCTACTGTAAATGGAATTTTAAAAAATATATTAGGGCTGCCATTAACATAGAGCCACAAACTAAGTGACGTAAACAACAAAAGTTCATTCTCTCACAGCTCTGAACGAGAGATATCTGAAATCAAAGTGTCAGCAGGACCATACTCTCTCTCCTAGCTTCTAACGGCTGACAGAAATCCTTGCCATTCCTTGGTGCTGCTGCATAAATCCAACCTGTCATCATTGCCACACGACCATCTTTCCTCTGGCTGTGTCTTCACATGTTATTCTCCTCTCCATATATGTCTGTTTCTGTCTTTTCTCTTCTTATGATAAGGACACCAGTCATACTATATTAATGGTACACCCTACTCCAGAAGGATCTTATTTGAATTACATCTTAATGACATTTGCAAAAACCCTATTTCCAGTAACATCACATTCATAGGTACCAGGTGTTGGGACTTCAACATATCTTTTTGGGATACATAATCCAAGCTACAAAACTCTCATTTGGGGGTTGTTTCTTGATGTGTATACAAATGAAATTGATTTTTGTATATGGATCTTGAATCCTGCAACCTTGCTGAGTTCATTTATTAGTTCTCATATTTTTAGTGGATTCCTTAGGATTTCCTATACACAAGCTCACATCATCTGTAAATATTACTTCTCCCTTTCTGATCTAGATGCCTTTTATTTCCTGCCTAATTGTCCTGCATGGAACCTCCAGTACAATGTTGAATTTGGGTGATGAGCTTGGGAGCCTAGCAAGTTAAAGCACTGGACACGGGTGAACACATAGAGGAGGAATGAATTTGGCTTATGAAACAGAAAGAGAAAATTTCTTTCACAACGAGATTGTGTAGTTGGTGAAGGACCTTATAGACCAAGAAGTCTTGACTTTAATGAGAAATGAAGTCACTAAATGCTCTTAGGGAAAGGCATGCAGATTTTTCTGACAAATTAGAACAGGACAAACATGGAGGAGTGGGGTCAGTGGATTTGGACACCAGATCATAGACTATTCAATTATCAAGAATAAATGACAGGGAATTCCCTGGTGGTCCAGTGGTTGGGACTCCACACTCTCACTGCCATGGACCTGGGTCAATCCCTGGTCAGGGAACTAGAATCCACAAGCCACATAGGGCAGTCAAAAATTTTTTAAAAAAAGAATAAATGACAAAAAGGAGTCAGAACAATACCTGGTACATAACAAGCATTCAATTAAAATGTCAGCTATTATAAAATAATTCCAGGGACTGGTATGGTGATATGGTAATAGAGGAAAGGCTGGGAAAATAAATCTTATTGGAAAAGGAAACAGCAAGATCAGATATATCAGTTTCACTTCACGAGGAAGATGACTCCTAAATTTTTCTATAAAAGGCTGAGGAAAGAGGATGAGAAGTCTTATGAGGTTAATTAACTTCTACATTTTCCTACAGGAACATACATTTAACTACTTTGAAAAAAGTGTAGTTTCTTGTATATTCCTAATTTTCTATACATAGCCACTTTTAATTTCATTTCAATGTCTTAAATCAACTCCAACATGGATAAAAACAAATTGTTTCACTGAGTAAATGAGGGAATGTGCAATTGTCCTAGATTTAGAACTGGAGATACATTCAGATCCCAGCTCCATTCTGGGTAATCTTGAGCACATTACTGAATCACTCTGAGCTCGTTTATTATAAAATGGGAGTTTTATATGTAAATTACTAGACAGTTTGCTGTGAGGGTTCAATGACATTAGCACATTATACACTTGTAGGTATTCAAAAAGTATCTTTTCCCTCCCTTCCCCTTAATAAGACAGGAGTTACAGTCTCTAACCAGATCCAACTGCTCATCATCTTTAGGATGTAAAGCAGGAGTTGAAGAGTGAAATAGGAATGTGAAAAAATTATCACTTGAAAATAAGAACTAGTTATCTAAAGGATTCAGCTTGGTGATCTCTCAGGGAAGTACATGAGGGATGCTTCTTCCCACCAGATCTACCCATGGAAAAATGGTCTCCACTAGGTGAATTCTTCATCTGCACTTACAGGGGGCCATTTAAGGTTTCTCATACATTTCCTATCATCCAGCTGGTTGTGACACTATTTAAGCATGCAAATTTCTGGTTAAGGAAAGCAAGCTACAGCCCCCTAAAGGTCGAATGAATATTAGGCCATTTTTGTAATCATCCCAAATCATTAACACAGTATAATAAGAGAAAAAAAAGCATAATTTCATAAAAGGGCACTTTATGAAATCTCAAGACAACATGACCATGAACAGTTAAAATCTATTTATTCCTAGATTAATGTAACTAATCAAATGCTTTGGGTCTATGCATTCACCAGCAGTTCACATATAGAAAATATTTAATATTAGCCTAAATGAAATGTATGTGAGAGAAAAATACGAGGAAAGGGAAAATAAATCTAACTTCTACTTTTTATTCACACCATTAGTACAATAAAAATTAATTTCAGAACAAATTCAGGAGTTTATTTGATCATTAAGGAAGCTTTAATGTCCTACCATATAATCTAGGTTAATAGAAAAGACTGAATACAAACTATCTTAAGACATTAATCAAACTTTTAATGTATCAATTTATTGCATATGTCAGTACAGAAAAATAGAAAGTGTATTTTAAAAGAAATTTATTGTAAAAACACAAATGTAAATGTTTGCCTTTGCCATGATTAGCACATAATGTACTATAACATTCAGATTTGAGTTATAAAATTTTATCACTGCTTCAAATAAAATATGGCAAATAACAAAAATATGATTTACATTATGAAATGGGATTAACTTATTTTATCCTGAACGTATTTGAAGTTGAAAACAACTTGAATTTTCAGTATATGGAGTACTGACAGAAATTCTGTTATAAATGATGTTAAACAACACACACTCATCCCTGTTACATATGTATATATGACACTTTTCGTAAAAAAAGTGTCTCTTACACACAGTCCTATTGTTAAACTACATTTTTAAGACACAAAATATAAATGGAGGTATATTTGCACCATCTGGCAAAATGTGTTGACTACTATTAGGATGAATGCATTTATTTTGTCATACAAATGAATATACTATTTCTGATTAGCTGAGATGATGTGCGCATATGGCAATATAAGTCAACAGAAGTGCTTTTTATTTTCTACTCCGATTTTAAAAATATGTCTGTGCTCTGTCATTTCCCAACTTTACCTGAGTGATATGAAAATACATAAATTTAAGGATAATCCAAAAGCATTATGACTAATTCTTTTCACATTTCTTTCTCCATAATTGCTGTCAAACATAATAAGAAAAACAGAGAGGGGAGAGGTCAGTGGAGGTTTTCAGTATATCTCAATCATAGTCTAATTTAAAAAGTGACTTCTGCGACACCCTCTTTTAAGGTTTACCTTATTTATTCCTAACCTCAAGGACAGGACTCAGTCAAAAACTACACTTTGGCTGGGCTTGCATGATAGCTTACATAAAATTGAGTATGGCCTTCATTCTTTAATTCCACCAAACAAGCCCATACCCACCTCAAACCAAATCTTATAAACAAAAGAAATGAGTATGAAAGCATCAGGTGGTATGATTCTCAATAAATATTACGGTATCATTAATCTGGTGACGCATTACCAAAGGTAGAATTTGGGTTATTCTCAACTGTCTACAGTCATGAAAAGATAAATTTAAGCTGCCCCATAACAAATTTCAGAACACCATTTTAACGAAACCACCAATTTTACAGTCAAAGTGTTTGCAAAAACATAGGGTAGATGCAGTATCAGGTGCTCCAGTTGCCTTCTCCGTTAGAAACACCTTGAGTTCAAATGATCTGTTTTACATGTTATGCTTCCTTTTCACCAACCTCACCAGCTAATTATTTCCTAGATCTACATTTAAGAACGATGTCACATTTCCCTTTCCAGTTGTTTCTATCCTATTAGTATTCTTTTATCTGTTACAAATGATTTTTTCCTGTATTTTGTAATATCTTTTTTTAGGATCTTTTTTGCCATTTTACCCGCAATAATCCCTTTTAAAATAATGGATTTTGATCTCAACGGATTTTTTCTTGCCATATTTAAAATGACTCTAGGGTTTCCAAATTCCAGCAGCTTAATAACTTAAAAACTCATTCAGAAACTCTTACAGCTGCTCTTACATCAATGAGCCAGAAATTAATAAACAAGATGGACACACACCTATTCCCACTAAGAGATGAGTCCAAAATGAAGGTGTGACTCATGAAGAATTCACGTTTTATTAAGACCAATTGCTTTGGCCACAATATTAGACATGCTTTAAAAAAATGATGCCACAGGCTTCATGGACCCCTGATAATAGGAGTTTGTCTTCTACTCTCTTCCCATCTAAGGAACCAGTCTCAAATACAGAAGGAAACTAGGAAGGAAAGATGTGCTACAACCCTAGACACCTTTTCCTTTTGTTGCAGAAAGAAAGGCTCCTCAACCCAAAGAGGAGAATGAAGGTAGGGATGGGACACATGTACTCCACAACTTCTGAAGTCCTGGGTCAAAAAGAAGAGGGGGGGATTGTTAATAAACCTGGAGTACTAAAAAAAAAAAAAAAGCAGCATAAAACAAAACACTGATGAAGAAAAAGCTTTTTATACTTCATCAGCATAATATTTATAACTAAAGTTGATAAATTCCTCCATAGTGTACTAGACTAAATCATCACATGAAAACATAAGGTACTTTGTAAACTTTAAAGAATGATACAAGTCTAAGGTATGCCACGTAAACTCATGTCTAAACACACTACATTTTGTTGTATTAACGTTCTTGTTAATACATTACTAGTTAGGATAGTCATTCTACATAGCTATGATTGACAAGATGAAAAGTAGCCTTTAATTGTAGTGAATTTATAAATACAAAATACACCTTCCATGATACGCGTTTCCAACTTTTTTTAAAAACGCATGATGTTTTTACAATTTATAGAAAACATTATCCTTTAGAAATCATACTTGCTATAATTTATTTTTTTCTAAATACTGACATAAAGTGAATAAGAATGTTATTTGGCAAAAGTATTTCTAGCCCTATCTCTATGGAAAGAGCTTCAATTAAGGTCAAGATTACTGACCCATTATTTCTCTGCCCTAGCTGCTTGCACAAAGCCAATAAATATAGCTAAAATACTCAGAATATCATATGTTAAAGCTGACATAACATACAGAGCTCAATTACATCTAATTTTTGAGGACTGCTTGAAACAACTTAGCTTATATATCTTAAGGTAAATCCTGTAAGGATTAAGGGGCTCTTTTTTTAAATAAGATTTTTCTTACCTTCTATATGTCGAAATACTACTTCCCACTTACAGCCATTTATTTGTTAAATGTGGTCACAGGTTCTGTGATCAAAAGCTCTAGAGTTCCTTTATCCGCACATTCTCACATGTAGAAAATAAATAAGACTTCCTAAAGCTGTCTTTTGATGCAGTTCTTCTATTTCATAACTGAAACATCAGACCAAAGAATATAGTTTTCATTTACTTTTGTTTTTGTAACTTTTATTTTCAGAAAGTCCAATAAATGATATCCTGGCTTTAGTGGGACAGATATACCTAGATACTTGGACTTAAAAATGAAATGTGGGAATTCTTGTAAAATAGTATGTACAATAATGTAATGATAAGACTTCCTAATTCTTAAACAGATTCTAATCTTCATTATGACTGCTATTAGTGGTTCAGCTGTAGACTTACAAAATCGACAGAAGCTAAAATTCTCTTTGCCACCAAAATTACAAATGTTAAAAAGTTCAAATATGCACATCAAAGCTGCAGTAAAATTCTCAATTTCTATTTTTACATGCCATGATCCAGACTGTACCTAACAAAACACGGTACGTTTATATTGGAAAATGGGGTCCCATTTATTTGTAAGAAAAAGCTGGATCTCAGCATTCACCAGAGCAAAATTCAATGGCAACCTGCACATAGGCCTCAATTTCATTTCTTGCTAAAAACAAAATAGAGTTTACATAAAAATAGATATAACCCAGGTTACCATATACATTGGTATATGACCAGTATTTACATTAAAAACATTGCATTGCATAAGTCAAGGAATAAAATACCATCATGCATTTCATTTTTACGGTGAAAAATGCAATTACAGAACTAAGTTTGCTTACCATGATTGTCCCAATATTTACTAAAGGAATAATACCCAAAGGTTTCTTGTTTACATGTCTCCTTCCACACTTAGTCATTAATCTAAGTGTCATGTAGATTACACAACTTCAGCAACAAGAAACTTCTGAATATGCTATTATGATAGCATACTAAACTAAAGATATGGATACATAACCATATTGAAAGGTTCGATGAAAATGTATGAAATCCCAATAATTATAGTCCTTCAAATGTAAAAAACTATTTGGATCATTTTAAAGGAGCACTGAAGTCCTTTCAAAGTTTAATGTCACTCTTCAGACAAGTACAGATATAACACACTTCTAGAAAGGAACATTCTTTATCGTTCTGCACAAATTAAAATACAGTGCATTAATCAAAAAAAAACATTATATAATTGTTACATTAGATGAAGTTTTTGCCATTTCTTCAGGAGAATGACTCTTTATTACTTCTTTGATGAACTGTTCAAGGGCAGTGAAGTAACCCTGGCATTGCCATGTATCATTATGAGTTCCATCAGGAAAAATGGCTAATCTCTTAGTCCGAGATGGGGAAAGTTCATAAAGTTGCTTCATCATTACTGGTGGGATTAATTGGTCAGAGAGTCCAGAGATGAAAAGAGAAGGCATTCTGCACTGAGAGATTTTTCTGTAGGACAAAAATTTATTTTTGTAGCACCATAAAGGAAGGTAACGCATTGGAAAGAATGAAAATAAAGTGCTGGCCATATGCGGTATGCTTAAAAATGTGTTCTCCACCATAATGGCTGAAATCCTATGTGAATTTTCAGAGGCCAAATGAATAGCTACTGCCCCTCCCAAGGAACGGCCGAAAAGAAAAATTTTTGTTTTGTCAAGGTCAGGTCTGGTCATCACGTAGTCTAGCACAGCCTCAGAATCTAGGTAGAGTCCTTCTTCACTTGCTTCTCCTTCACTTTTTCCATATCCTCGATAATCAACAAGCAAAAGATTAACTTTGAGGTTAACCAACATAAGCAATGCATTCGGTAACCTGTGACCTATGTTGCCTGCATTCCCATGAAAATAAATTATAGTTGGGGAATAGGGCGAATTGTCTCCAGTGTATCTTATCAAAATAAGATTTAGACGCACTCCATCTTTGGTTCTGATGAAAATGTTTTCATGTGGAATACCAGTCGGCATGGGAACATAAAGGCGTGAAGAAGATGGCTGTTCTGGGAAATAAAGCAATACATCCTGGAATTTATAGAGAATACCTGCTATTGATATGAATATTAACAAAAGTAAGATAATGCCTCCATACAGATGGAAAGTCACTATTAAAGGTAAAAGAGAAATACGGCAGAGAGCCCAAGACCATGAAGCCAAAGCTATTAGCCATCTTTCAACAAAGTTCCACAGCATCCAGGACTTTTCCATTGTGGCTCTCCGTAAGCGTCCTGAAGAGAGACAGAGATAGGGAGAATCAGTAATTCAACATATATCTATTATTTTAAAAGTTAGATCCATGATGTAATAAATCATGGTACTAGGTGAATCCTTGGAAACCTACATCAATCCATCCACAAAATCGATTGTTCTAATTTTCTTCATTCCTTCAGTTCTCAAGGTCTCCTTTCTCCCTCCACTGCTGTATATATGAAACACAAATATTCATCAAACTATATTCATTTTCTTAAAAAAAATGCAGGTACTTTCATTCATGTATTCTCCTTGATTTGACAGAAAAATAAGTTGATGCCATGTTCCCAATTTTTTATATGAGGGAACAAACGCTCTGGAGCATAAGTAGATTGGCTGTGTCCCAGCTGTGCAGACAGAAGAGCCTGGAGACCAAGCAGCACGCTTCTAATGCTCCTGGTGCACCCACTGGTCAGCTAGGTAAGGTGAGGGCAACTTTTTAATTTGAGGTAAAACTGACATATACCATATTAATTTCAGGTGTACAACATAATGATTCAATATCTGTATATACTGCAAAATGATCACAATAAATCTAGTTAACATCCATCTCTATACATAGTTACAAAATCTTTTTCTTGTGATGAGAACTTTTAAGATCTACGCTTAGCAACTTTCAAACATTCAATACAGTATTAACTTGTCACCATGCTGTGCATAACATCCCCATGACTTATTTTACAACTGTTAAGTTTATACCTTTTGACCCACTTCTTTTATTTTGCTCACTACCCCCAGCTTCTGGCAACAACCAATATGTTCTCTCTATCTATGAGTATGGGGTTGTTTTGTTTGTTTTCAGAATCTACACATAAGTGAGATCATATAGTATTTGTCCTTCTCTGACTTACTTTACTTAGTATAATGCCCTCAAGATCTATTCATGTTGTTATATATGGCAAAATGTCCTCCTTTTTAATGGATGAATAATACTCCATTGTGTGTGTGTACGCACAGACACATCCCACATTTTCTTTATTCATTCATCCATCAATGAACACCTAGGTTGTCTCTGTATCCTGGCTATATAGTAAATAATGCTACAGTAAACATGGTGGTGCATATATCTTTTTGAGTTAGTGCTAAATTTCACGACTTTAATCCATTTTGAGTTAATTTTTCTGTATGGTGTAAAACAGTAGTCCAGTTTCATTCTTCCACATGTGGCTACCCAGTTTACCCAATATCATTTATTGAAGAAACTGTCCATTCCTCATTGTATATTCTTGGCTCCTTTGTCATAAATTGACATATTATGTGTGGGTTTATTTCTGGGCTCTCTATCCTGTTCCACTGATCTATGTGTTTGTTTTTGTGCCAATACCATACTGTTCTGATTACTATAGCTTTGTAATAGAGTTTGAAATCAGGAAGCATGATGTCTCCACCTTTGTTTTCCTTTCTCAAGAATACTTTGACTATTCAGGGTCTTTTGTAGTTCCATACAAATTTTAGGATTATTTGTTTTATTTCTGAGATAAACGCCACTGGAATTTTGATAGGGATTGTACTGAATCTGTAGACTGCTTTGGGCAGTATGAACAATATTAATTCTTCCAATCCATGAGTACCAAATACCTTTCCACTTTCTTGTGTATCCTTCAATTTCTTTCATTAATGTCTTATAGTGTTCAGTGTTCAATTCTTTTACCTCCTTGGTTAAATTTATTCCTTGGTATTTTACTCTTTCTTTAAATTGAAACATAGTTGACTTACAATGTTTTAGGTGTACAGCAGTGATTCAGTTATATATAGATACATACATACACACACACACACACACACACACATATAACTTTTTCAGATTCTTTTCCATTCTTTTCCATAATGTCATTACAAGATATTGAATGTATCTTGGGCTACATAGTAGGTCCTTGTTTATCTAACAGTGTATACCTGTTAATCCCAAATTCCCAATTTATCTCCCCCTCCTTCCCCTTTGGTAACCATAAGTTTGCCTTCTATATCTGTGAGTCTATTTCTGTTTTGTAAATAAACTCATTTGTATAATTTTTTTATATTCCACATATAAGTGACACCATACGGTGTCTTTCTCTGTCTGACTTACTTCAATTAACATGATAATCTCTAGGTCCATTCATGTTGCTACAAATGGCATTATGTCATTCATTTTGGGGGCTGAGTAATATTCCAGTGTGTGTGTGTGTGTGTGTGTGTGTGTGTGTATGCCACATTTTCTTTATCCATTCATCTGCTGATGTATATTTAGGCTGCTTCCACGTCTTGGCTATTGTAAATAGTGCTGCTATGAACACTGGGGTGCATCCATCTTTTTGAATTACAGTTTTCGTCTTTTCTGGATATATGCCCAGGAATGAGACTGCTCGATCATAGAGTAATTCTATATTTAGTTTTTAAGGAACCTCCATCCTGTTCTCCATAATGGCTGCACCAATTTACATTCTCATCAACAGTTTAGGAGAGCTTCCTTTTCTCCACAACCTCTTCAGTATTTATTATTTGTAGACTTTTTGATGATGGCCATTTTGATTGATCAGTGTGAGGTGGCATCTCATTGTAGTTTTGATTTGCATTTCTCTAATAATTAGTGATGCTGAGCATCTTTTCATGTGCCACTGGCCACCTGTATGTCTTCTTTGGAGAAATGTCTATTTAGGTCTTCTGTCCATTTTTGGATTGGGTTGAGAGTTTTTGGGGGTTTTCTGATATTGAGCAGTATAGACTGTTTGTATATTTTGGAAATTAAGGCCTTGTTGGTCTCATGGTTTGCAAATATTTTCTCCCAGTCCATAGGCTGTCTTTTCGTTTTGTTTATGATTTACTTTGTTGTGCAAAAGCTTTTAAGTTTAATTAAGTCCCATTTGTCTAGTTTTGCTTTTGTTTCCATTTCTCTAGGAGATGGACCCAAAACAACTTTACTGAGCTAGGTAGGTTAAGGGCAAATTTTATTAAAGAGGTAGTTAACAGATTCTAACCTATCAAGACCAATCCAATAGAATTTATTGTCAATTTTCTTTTTCACATTATAGAAGAAAATTATAATTAAACTAAAATATAAAATATGTTCCCTTCTATTTGGAGGTTCTCACAGCTAAATTTAAAAAATAATTTAAATGGAACACTAGTTTCTAATATTGTATTATTTTTAAGAAAAAGTCTAATCATTTGTCTTTCATATCTGATTAAAAAGAGACTTTAGATAGTTAATACTGTGAAATATGCTCAATCTTTTATAGAGCCCTCACTGCAATTTCACACCAGCGGGTCAACAAAGATTGCTACAGTATACTGATAAGGCCATAAACACTTGGGGGATAAGTGTGAAACAAAGACACAGAAATTCTATTTCAGAACCAGAGATAAATGAAGAAAACGACTTACTGGAGAAAAATCTTTTTAAAGTTTGCTAAAAGCTGTAACTGATGTAAAGAAAATACAAAAGAAAAGCTTTCAGAAGTCATTGTTTTTGTTATCAAATAAAGTTTATGTGTGTTGTCTTAAAAAGGCACAAGAGGTGAGATGTTACAATTTTGCTTATGTAGTACTCATTTACTTATATATTTACCATTTTTAAAAATTACATTCTTTTACTCACTAACAAAACTACCATAAAGAAGTTATTCTTAAGTTTAATAAATAATTGTTAATGACTTATCTTTATAAAATTTTATTGTATTTCATAAGCTAATAAATGTGGCATTTTAGTTCATCAAATTAGATTTAAACACTGAAAACCAAGTTAAATTATACTGGCTACAAAGATGAGTTAGACAATTTAATAGATTCCATTTTTCATTATAATCTCACCAAGAATATTTTACTATTCCGCCAAACATGGACCTTCGAATCT
The DNA here is from genome assembly GCF_003031525.2 of Neophocaena asiaeorientalis asiaeorientalis. Taxonomy (NCBI): domain Eukaryota; kingdom Metazoa; phylum Chordata; class Mammalia; order Artiodactyla; family Phocoenidae; genus Neophocaena; species Neophocaena asiaeorientalis. Next base: position 3,126,825 of record NW_020174048.1, read on the forward strand.
GAATTTGCATTCAAATAACTCTCTTTGAACATAAACCAACAGTGTAGCATTTTTCTGAAGTTTCTCTAAAATCAACACTGCCACCCAGTTGCAGCAAGTTTTATTACAATAAGCACTATGTTAAGCCAGAGAAAAGCAGGTATGTGAGGTAAAACAAAGATCCAAGCTTAACAACTAGAGAAGCAATACCTGAGCATTAGGTGTCAGACCTGGATAAGAACCAGATTGAAAGAGGCTACACTACAGCAGCCAAATAAGCCAATTACACTGAATACTGAATAACTGTTCCAGGTCAATAATCAATGCTGTTTACAATCTCTGACCACTATTCATCAACAGCTTAAATTATACAGGGCTACTCTATAATCCTTCACTGTAGTGGATAAGTCTGAACAACACATCTGAGCACTTAAATTTTTCATCTAATGCTTACTTAATTTTATTTCTTTAAGAGAACGATTTTCATTTGTACCCGGAAGTTATATTAGGAAAATTTGAAAACAGACTGGCATTTACTTTATACATCAAAATAAAATAATTTTTGTATAATGATTAGGATTAACAAGGTTTGGGATATAACATACAAATATACTAAGGCACTGTGTCATTTGGAAAATAAGATACCATTTAAGATATTTCTTTAGGGAAAAAATGTACTTTTTTTCATAGTCAAGCCAATCGTTTATGGCAGAAGTATCAGAGAGATGAGTAACTCAAATATCACTTATTTGGTGATATAGTAGGAAAAAAACACTAAAATTCCATCACCCTTAAAGTCTGCTCTACCATATATTTGTTAAATAATCTTGGGTTTATCAGTTATTTCCAGTTTGAATTTCCTTTTCAGTAGAATGAGAATTCTAAAAATGCCTATTTATAAAGGTGGTCAGCATTGTCAAACAAAATTGATAAAAAAGCATTTACAAATGCTACAGATATATTAACTTCATTTGCTTTTGTGACTAGTATTTCTGGCTGTACTACTACATTCTTAACCATGTTCTGCTTGAATTAACATCAAAATTAGAACTTACCAAACACCTATAAGAAAAAAATATATAGGAATTTGATAAGGGCATGGCAAAGCACTCCTACAACCTGGATAATCAGGAGTGAATTGACTCAAGTTTTCACATCAAAGTTCTTATAAAAAACTAGTACAACACTAAATAAAACATAAACCTCATAATACATGGACAGGGCATATTTTGAAATTCAAACCACCTATATAGATTAAACTATATAAAGTTTTCGATTTTCAAACTTTGAAAAAATATCTTTTTTAAAAAAGTAGTCTCTTTTTTTTTTTTTTGCTGCCTCCAAAACAAGACTTCACTCACAGAAAAGGCTCAGTAAACAGCTATTATCATCGTTACCATGACTGTCATCATTACCATCATCTTTGTTTTTACATCATCTTATTTCATTCTGTCCTTCTTGGGAACTGCAACTAGATGTTTAAAGATAAATTTGCTTTTTTAAACACACAGTTGCTTGCATATATTTATCATCATTCATAGGAAATTATGGCAAAACATCTATTTTTTAAAGGTCTTTCTATAATGTACACAGTAAATCTAACCTCATATAATGAGAAATGCCTGAGAACATGAGAAATGCCAGCATCACCTGACAGTCAAATCTTTTGTTGAGAAATTTCCTGAAAACAAGTTTCTGAGCTCTTCCCCAGAAATCACAAGCTCTGTACAGAGATCAGCCTTTTGGTCTCTCGCACCGGGCTCTTCCTTCTCCTCTTTCTTCCAGAGGATGGGAACAGGACAGGATCCATGATCAGTGAGAGCTTCTGAAATAAGTTCTGCTCAAGCATCTCACTGTTGATCCAACCAGCTCTCCCATTTGTAACTACAGAAATATTTAAGGGCATTTTAACCCCGGAATAGGGAATTGTTGATGCTCTAGCTCTCAATATCCAGAGACCTGCTGCCTGGCTGAGATGACATATTTCGAAGTGAAGTGAGGCTGGGACAGAAGTATGGTCTCCCTGTGATAATGGTTAGTGAGTAACAGCAGCCGTCTTCCTGGGCTCCTCTGTCAGGAACCACAGTCCCCAGCATACCTCATGCTCTGGTGGCATCTCTGAGGGCTGTAACAATGTCTGAGCAATTTTCATTAATTTTCAGCTGACTCATTTTTCCAATTTAAGTCATTTAATCCTCACAAATTAAGGAAGCATGCAATGTTATTTCCTTTCTACAGATGAAAAAAAAAAAACAGGTAGAGAGGTGAAGCAACTTGCTAACATTTACAAGGCTGATTAATGCTAGAGACAAGATGAGAAATCAAGTCTTTTTGACCCAAAGCTCTTAATCTCTGATTTCAAAGCATCTAACTATTTCTGAGTCTCTTAGAATCTCATCATGTTCATGGTATGGATGCTTCTCAAATCACTGGTAATTTCCTATAACAGCTGCTTCGTCTTCAGAATCTTTTCAACATACAGTACTGAATTTAAATTTGTAAGGCCAGGAACTGTGTTCTTTTTCACTACTGTATCCCTACGGGTAGTACACCACTTTATATATATTCAAAACTAAAATTTTTTTTTTTTTTTTTTTTTTTTTTTTTTTTGCGGTACGCGGGCCTCTCATTGTTGTGGCCTCTCCTGTTGCGGAGCACAGGCTCCGGACGCGCAGGCTCAGCCGCTCTGCGGCATGTGGGATCTTCCCGGACCGGGGCACGAACCCGTGTCCCCTGCATCGGCAGGCGGACCCCCAACCACCGCGCCACCAGGGAAGCCCTAAAATGTTTTTTTTTAAATGAACAATCCAGTAATGTATCTGAATTATTAGATTTCTAAGAAAACACAACAGCATTCTGAGCATCAGACATATATATTTAAGACTGGACACCAGAAAAATGGCATATCTGAGTCCATTATTGGTTAGGAACAATAGGGATTTAACCTTGCAGTTTTCCACAAAGCATTCCTGAAAAGCTGCCTTAATTAAATGACTTTGTGATAAACAAAGGTAATCTTGCAATGGACTGTTAAACTGTGGAAGTCAATAAAAGTCAATTCATTTTGAGGAATATCAAATGGATGTCAATTTTAAGGACAGGTTAATAAAAACTGTTCTAGAGTGTGTGTCTCTTCTCTATAATACATTACGGCATATTGGCGGTTTAGAAAGAGACCTCCATGCACGAACTGCCTTATTTGTCCTATAACCCAATTAACCAATAATTTCTGCTCCTCCTTCTGTATCACACCACCATGCTCTTAATGGGACTGGATCTATCAAACAATATAAGAAGGATTTTTTTTGGATAAATCTGCTGAAACTATCAACAAAGTACAATTACTAGAGCCATCTGCTGAGATGTAAAAACAACTTCACATAAACCCAGGGGCTACGATGACCAATAAAAATGAACGCTGCCTCCGGTACAGTCCACTGCACAGATCCTAGAGCTAACAGTAAGTTTTCCACTTCTTTTGTCAAAAAATTAGTGTTTTTTGAATAAAGGGTTAACAAAACCTTTTCTCGGACTTCCCTGGTGGCGCAGTGGTTAAGAATCCCCCTGCCACTGCAGGGGACACGGGTTCGAGCCCTGGTCTGGGAAGATCCCACATGTGAGCCATGGCCGCTGAGCCTGCGCGTCCGGAGCCTGTGCTCCGCAACAGGAGAGGCCACAGCAGTGAGAGGCCTGCATACCGCGAAAAAAAAAAAAAGTACATCCTATGAGGAAAATTTATGAAATGTGTTGCCAGAAGAGATGGGTTATTCGCCAGGTTCTTTTGCATGCTGCGATGCACCTGCTGATAACATCTTAGTATCATAAACAATAAAGAGAAATTTGAGTTTAATGTACTCCAAGTGAAATCAATGTTTATACTAATTAAAAAGGGAAAGAACATTAGACCTGTAGAGCATAGAAGCTCGGTCAACCAATATCCTTCATCTGCCATTCTTCTTCTACATTATTACTCTGTTTCTAATCTTATGCCTACGTCTTAAATAAGTGCCTGACTTATTCTCATTTCTCAATTCTACCTTTGCCAAGTTATCACACCAGCTCTCACATATCAAATGTCTCTAAAGCCCATCTATCTATGGCTTCGACCACCCCAGTAACTGCTAACTACTCGCTAGTAGAGGATCTGATGCGTGAGCTCTTGTGATGATCTCTCATAAAAAGCAAACCTCACTTACTAATAAATCCAATGGACTTTTCCCAATCCCCACTGCAACACCGTACCCCTAAGTAGCACCAAACCTGGAATCTTCCTCAGCTTCCAGTATAATCAAATCACTGTGTTTCTCGCTCTGACCCACCCCTAAATGTTGGCATTTTCCAAGGCCCTGTGTATTTACCTTTCTTTCCCTCAGGGATTTCATTCTTTCTCATGGCTCCAACCATCATACTTGTTTATGAATTATTCCCATTCTCCATGTCTACTCCATCGATAATCTCAATTTATCTGTTCCTTGAGTACCTGATGCTTCGTTAACAACACAGACTTACCCAAAACTAAACAAATCCTCCTCATCTGATGTTTTACATGCTTTATGTTAATTATGAACAAAAAAGCATGATGTGTAAACAAATATATTTTTTAAAAAACAACTGATGCTAGGGCTACATATAAAATAACATGCAAAGTAAATTTAACTATGTTACAATATCAATAATAGGTACATTATTATAACATGCACAGGTCTTATATCCGAATGAAAAAATATCAACCTTAAAAACAATTTTTGTGCTTTTTATTTAGATGAAGTGGTTAGAGGTGCCATCTGATATTATGAGCACTCCTCAAGAAACAATCTATTAAAAACATGACTAGGGGCTTCCCTGGTGGCACAGTGGTTGAGAGTCCGCCTGCCGATGCAGGGGACACGGGTTCGTGCCCCGGTCCGGGAAGATCCCACATGCCGCGGAGCGGCTGGGCCCGTGAGCCATGGCCGCTGAGCCTGCGCGTCCAGAGCCTGTGCTCCGCAACGGGAGAGGCCACAACGGTGAGAGGCCCGCGTACCGCAAAAAAAAAAAAAAAAAAAAAAAAAAAAAAAAAAAAAAAGACTAATTTTTATTGTAATGTATAGACAAAGTAAATCTAATTATGATTGTTTTCTTTTTAAAAGAATGGTTCTGAAATATTAGTAGTATCTTTTTATACTCTACAAGTACTTTGAGCAAATGAATGAAAAGAAATCTGATGATGCTCATCTTGAGAATTTTAGTCATTAACTTGTTTTGTTCACCTTTATTGCTCCATATGCTTCCTATCTTTAAATATCAGCCCATATAAGTACACAGTAACCCATTTAAGGCTAAAAATATAAACAATTTATAGCGGTGAAGCTGTCAGAACCACCATGTTGGTTACGGTGTGAGCTGAGTGACCAGTCAACTGAGTGAGTGATGAACATGTGCGTCTGACCTCCTTTAATCACCTTATGTGCTCCCTCACATATGTACTTGGAGGATCGCAAATGGTTCCATTTCTAAGGAAAAATATTTAAATAACTGTTCAGTAAGCTGAGGCTTAAAAAAAAAGAGAGATCAATACCAAACGTATGCTCACCTTCAATCATATGAGTCCTCAGAACACAACTACACGTCCCCCAAGGGAGTTCTCAAACCCAGCCCAGACCACAAAATGGTCCCAGGGTTGGTTTCCCAGCCTCATCAGATTCCATTGCATCTTATCATAGTATTTCAAGATTAAAGACAACGCCACCAATACTTGCAGACACCTGCTATCTGAATCATAGTGCTCAGACACTATAGACTATTTAAAACTTATAAATATGCAGTCCTATTCTTAAGTAGCTCATGATCTACTCAGTAGCCCTTGGTCTACTCAGGGATCATGGGCATATGTAACTGTATATGTCTAACATAAATTTAATTATAGAGGGGCCAAGGAAAATTAGAGAAAGATCACACTGTCCTTACACAGAGCAAAAGAAAACGAAAACCTTAACTATGTGCCCTTCACAACATAATTTTAGTAATCTCTGGATTTCATTATGCTTGAATACTTAAAGAAACCATGGGGAAATTTTTGCCAATTTTTAAAAAACAGGACAAAGTACAACTCTAGGGTGAAGAATTTCTCTTACTTTCCATCAAACAGCTGTCTATGCCACTTATTCATTTAGCAATATTTTATCCAAAAATTTTAAATAAATAAAGATTAACAACTTAGATATATCAAGAACTAAAGCTCAAACTATGGGAATGGATACATTTAATTATGACTGCCCCAATAATACTAGCAGAGTAAACTGAACAAATATGTTACTCTTTCAATCGCATATAAAATTATACTTTAATGAAGCCTGGAACTGTCTCGCAAAAAAAAAAGTAAATGCTAATTATTCTCATTATTTTTTAAATGCAGAAGTTTATATCGTACTGCACAGTATATATTCATTTACTGATTCTGCCAACAGTAAAAGGTCTTTGAAAACTACAGAAGATGTTTTACCTATACATGAATTAAATATGACTTCCCCAAAAAAAATCTGACTGAAGAGTAACCAATTATAAATACAATTTTAAGAAGTCATAAACATACTATTATTTTAAAGGCCTTTATATCCATCTCGATTGATAATTTTAGGAACATCTTGCTTAAAAATAAAAACTGCTCGTACATTAAAGAAACATACCGACAAGTGACAAAACCATGTGCAGGTTCAAGGGAAGACTAAAAAGTGGAAAGCAAATTCATGTGTCACGCCTAACGTCTGCATCACCGGGGGAGAATGGTATCCTCTGGGGGAATTCACAGCTTCCAATCACATTTCAAGTAACAGGGAAAGCAGATTCAGCTCTCCTGCATCAATGGATCTCCTTTTCTGCTAAGCACCGGAAAGTTAAGAAACCATGCCAGCTGCACAGCTGAAATGAAAACACAAACAGCCACTATCAGTGTGCTGGAGACACCACAGGATGAATTATCTATTTCCCTAATGGTTACCCACGTGTCACCAATAATGAAAAAGTGTGTATTAATAGTCCTATGGGACAAATCAACAGTAACTGCCTATGGAGATGCTGGATTTAAACTGGGATTTCAATTGGCTTGAGCAGACATCTGGAACATTATACCAGGCAGCAACTTAGTAGCATTTTTGTGCTTTCCCTTTCGCCTGAAGCACAGAAGACTTCGCAAATCTAGTCAACTCTGAGAGAACAAAGATAACAGATTCTTGTCACTGTGGAAGTCAATCACAATTTATTCTGAGATTATAAATATCAAAGAAAGAAAAGGGTTAAAAAAATAGATCCACAAGGCTAAAAATGCAAACAGTGATGTAAGAATTAAAACTGATAATGAAATTCAGGACGTTTCCAACTTACGACGGGATAGTGTTCTAAATACTATTAACTAAATGGGTGAAACTTGGAATTTATTTTCTTATAAAATCAGTTACAGAAGAAGTAAGATTCTCAGGCTAGCTCATAAACGCACACAGTTCACACCCTGGATATACTAGAGCTTTGTAATTCCAGTACAATATACTGCTGTAGGAGTTGAGACTTATACGAAACAGCAACGTAAAATGTAATAATTTATTATGCAGTCTATCGCTTGAGGGGGAAAAAATCTTAAATAGAAAAACTAGAACCCTTTTTTTTTTTTTTTTAGGTCTGTTCTCAAAAGAGTATATAAGGGCCTCAAACATTCCTGAGGTGACTAACCGATAATTAGAAAGATTTTAGAATCTCTGAGTAACAACCGAGTTCTAAATTAAAGAAAAACAGAGAAACAGAAGTAGATTTTCCTGAGGTAAGCGACCAGAGAGAAGAGATCCCAGAAAAAGGTTAGGTTGGATTGTTTCCTGTACCCACTTCTAAAGTCACAATGTTGACCCAGGACAACTTGGTTAGTAAATGCTCTCGCTCAGGCCTGAGGTGTGGCTGAGAAGCCAGGAGGCTTGCCAAGGTCCGTATGTACAGATATTCATAAGCTGGCTCACTTTCATCATTCCAAAGGACCTATCAATGGCAAGCAGCGTCGTGCTGTGGGAACGAGGGTGTTTTCAGGCTCCGTATGCTGACAGCTGGGTGGCTTTTGCCAACTCACGTAAGCTTTCTAAATATATGTCTCCTGGTGTGTAAAAAGGGGGTCAAACACGTAACTGAAACACAGCCGCGATCAACTGTAACACAGTATGTTAGTACACGCAGCTACTTGTACAAGACAAAAGTTAAAGCATTTTATTATCTACTAGAGCAGAGTAAGTACAACTAGAAGGTCTGCTAGACCTGGATGAAATAATGGTAGGACTCACTGGAGATTACCTGAGTAGGTGCACACAGGAAGGAATTAGGGCGCTGCCTTATTTTTTCCTGTCAAAACCCAGCTCAGGTAGCAGCTCCTTCAGAAAGCCTTCCCTGGTCCTCTACTCCCTACTGCCAACCATTTCACATCCTGTAGTTTGTACAAATTCATGTGGTGGCACTCACTGCCGTAGTGTAATTCATCTGCTTTACAGAGACTGTGAGTTCCTTGATGACAGTGACATCATCTTATGCAAATCCGTATTTTCAGTCGACAGAGCAATGCCTGGCACACAGTAAATCTCTATTAACAGCTACTGAATTGAGCAGTCTAGGACGTAAGCAGGACAATTATGACATACCACTAGATGGTCAACCACGAGTTCTTAGCTCGTGGAATAAAACTTAACCTCTCAGCAAAAGATACGAGATTAACCCACGCTTGCGCACAAGTTCTTAACGCGTGCCGAAAGATACCAGGAGAGGATCCATGAAAAGCCAAGCATCAAAACTTAAAGCCCACATCTTCTTGTGCCTTTCTATGCAGTAACTGTAACATGGTGAACCTAAGTCAAAGAGCTATCGAATAAAAGACTTTGTTTGGGGTTCTGATACCTTGGGCAGTAAGTCTCGTAATGCATTTTGCAGAAAACACATGTTGACAAGACTCTACAGCAAAACTGACTTAATTCTATGGGGTGCTCCCGCCCCGTTTCATAAACACCCCAAAGTTCCTAACATGGAATTCGCAGGTCTAAACCTGTTCTTGACCTGAGTGGGCCAGGACTACTCCATATCTCACACCTGGCAGCTGGGATTTTCGCTGCACTTTTCCTGTGTGCGGGGGAGGGCTGGGCTGGGGATGGATGGTGTCCACGCGCCGGTTTGTACACGTTACTGGAAACAGCGGATTCTAAGACACCTTCTAGGACAGCGTCCCGGCGCCGCACTGGAGGGCGGTCGGGAATCGGCGCGCCTCGGTTCCCACAGCGGCGTCTGTTTGGGCTTCTCCCCCCTCGGCCGGCGAGGCTGCGGAGAGGGCTCCGTCCGGTCCCGCACGGCCCTGGGCGCGTAGCCCCGCGCTCCCGGGAGGCCCCCGCCGGCCGCCCCCCGCGGCCCCGGGACACGGCGGCCCCGAGGCCCGCACCGCACTTACTTAGACCTGCTCGCAGGCTGCGCAGTCGGCCGCGGACTCGGAACCCGGCGCCGCGGAGAAGCGTCCCCCCGCGCCGCTTCCGTCGCTCCTCATCGTCCTCCTCCAGCCGAGGGGCCGCCGCCGTCGCCACAGTGTAGCCCGGAGCTCCTGCGGCGCCGCTCTCGGCTCCTCCACTTCCGGCCCACGCTCTGTGTAGCCGGCAAATACTCCCGCCGGCTCCCACATCACCTGCTCTCGCCTTCCTCCCGGGAGTGGGAAGCGGGCCCGCCCTCCCGAGCATGCGCAGAGACCGCGGCCGGAGGCGTTTCCCCACCCGCGACGGCGGCCCGGACGGACAAGATACCGCGGGAACGGGCCGCCGGCACGCGCATGCTCGCGATGGGCCGGATACCCAGCGGCGGGTTGTCCAGTAGCCTCTCTTCCCTCCGATCACTCGGAGGCCTCTCGCCCCGCCTCCGAGGCCTCCGGGGTGAGAGCTCGGAGCCTGCCGGATCTGCCTGTAGGACGCATGTCTTCCCGAAGAAGCGGTGTGTGCCCCAGTCGGTTGTTAAGGATATAGGAGTGAGTTCCGGCACTTAAATCGCTTCCTTAACTTCGTTTCTCTTTTTGTCTTCTCCCAACCCAGACCGCTCCTACCTTTGTCAGAGTGGACCGTCACGGGCGGATGCATGGTTTATGAGGCCCGAAACTTGTACCATTTAGACGGCCCTTGTAAAGAAAAAGAATGGAACATTACCTTACTTTTGCAAATTTTACAGAAGCACAAGACAGTGAAGACATTGCTAGGGCCCCTCCCAGGTCCTTGGAAGTGACCATACAAATGGGCCCCTGAAGCTGGAGCGTCATTACCTTCACTGACAACCGCCTTGCGCACCAAATTGTACTCAATTGTTTGTTTATCGATGTCTAACCCTACCCCCCGTCATTCCCTATTCTCTGTACCCTGTATTATATATACAGAGGATATGTAACAATGTTTTTTAAAGCTTGGAATCTGCTACCAAATTGAGAGCTCCAGGTCAGAGAGGCTCTTGATAATAATTCCTGTTTTTATCAGAAATTGTTATCTGATAACAATAAAATAATAATAAATAAATAAATAATAAAAATTTTGCAAAAGCATATTTTTCCACCTAAATGAAACCGCAGACGATTTGGGAGGGAAGATGCCCTCCTCTCCCCTGGGTGCTTTCACAACCACGGAAATGAGTGATGGTACCACTCTTTACACATAGGGAGCAGAACTCTGAGAGGTTGTCGCTTGCTAAGAGTAGCCTAAGCAGAGAGGCTCAGGCTCAAAGTCCCAGTAAGGAGCCAGGGGACAAAGTATTTGGGGGTCTCCCTCAGCGACGAAATCCACTCTCGTGGGCCAACCGTTTGCAAAGAGCACCTGCTGCTGAGGCCAACCGGAAATGTGTTGGTAACCACACTGTAAACCCCGTTCCCTCTGGGCCTCTGCAGCCCAGTAAGGTGGGCGGTCCTCCCAGTGCCTCCCGAAAGGTACGGCGCCTGCGCACATCATCTCCCTGACGTCACAGCCTCTGGGCCCGCAGGTGGCGACGGCGCTCGCGTACATCGGCAGCGTGAAGTCAGGGCCGCTCCGTCCGCAGGAAGCGATTGCGCCTGCGCAGGGAGCAGCTGGCGGAACCGGCCTTCGATGCTCCCGCTTCCGGTTTGGCGGCGGCGGAGGCAGCGGCTTCAGGCTTGGTTGGCGGTTTGTGTGACGGCCCGGGAGGGGCCTCGGATTCCACGGAGGATCCAGAGGTGGAGTCTGGGCAGGCGGAGGCTGGGTAGGTGTGGCCGAACAGGAGGGGGCCGTGTAGCGTCTTCTTAGTCCAGGAAATGCTACAGTCTTAAGAGTTCAGGTTTCTTCTTCGTCCTTCGGTTCATCCTCATCGGGTCCCCGGGTGAGAGGCACCGACACCCTGGCGACCCGCCGCGTTAGAAGCCCGGTCCCAGGTTCGGGCTCTTGCTCTGGACCCCCCCTCCTGGGACGTGGGGCGAGGGGACTGTAGTGTCCCCCGCCTTTGACGCTCAGGAGCCGTGTTGGCTGCTTGAATGGCCTGATTCCGGCGCCCGCCCCGCCGGCTGGAGACCCCTGGACTCAGAGGTAACGGTTTGCCCAGGGCCAGGGCTCCCCCGGCATCCGCTGATGAGGGTAGTGTGGACCGTCCAGTGATTTTGCGGAGAGGGAGTATGCTTGTTTCTCTTCTTACACCTTGTCTTTCACTAACTTCCTGCCTCCCACAGCTTTCTGGCTTTTTCTCACCACTAATTTCTTTCTCCTGAGGTTCTCCCAGAATATCACAAAGTGCTGTGGAAGGTGGGCTCCTGTCAACCTTTCTGTCTTGTCGAGGGTTGCACGAAGGAAACTTCACCTGTGCCATTCCTTTCTCTCCAGTAGAAGAGCATTGAATCATCTCCCATATTCACCGAATAAAACCTTGCTAGTGTGTCGTGTTGTATATAGGCAGCAGCTGAATAGATGATGAGTCATTATTGTACCAATTATTTGTATATATTCTCTTGAAAGCTTTGCTTATCCTTGTCAAAATGAATCGTCCCCCTCTCTTCTTACCAGCTTAGTATTTTGTAATATTCATGTGTTCAGTGTCTTTTGGGTCAACAAGCATTATAGTACTAAAATCGATCAGGGGCTTCCTAAATGCCAGGTGCTGTGTTAAGCATCTTATGTGAGTTGTCAGGCATCTTCTACATAGTTATCAACCCCACTTAACACTTAAGGAAACTGAAACTCAGAGAAATTAAGTAGCTGCCCCATATCACACAGCTATGAAGTGTTAGACTCCACATTTAAACTCAGATTTATTGGACTCCAGAGCCTGAGCCCTAACCACAAACTTCTTTGTATTGCTTTTTCACAAATCAAAAGCATCAGCCAAAGTCCTCAGAATCCAGAAAATAAAATGAAAGGAGTATGTAAAAAGCAGTGGAAATGGTAATATTCGACTCTTTTGTACTATTTTAATAAGTAAAAATATTTGAAGTCTATTCATTTTATACTAATTTTGGAATCCTTGTTATCTATGGAGCAGTTTTACGATGCATACATATTTACATCATTACGTGGATTTCAACATTAGTATGAAGTAATTTGAGCCTTTGCCTGAGACTCAAATTTCCCTTTCAGGGAAACTTGGACTTTGAGACTGTAATAGAATCTACAGATAAATCAGAAACCCTACACCAATCTTGAACATTCGAAGAAGTATTTCTTAACATACTTCGTTTGGTATATATTATATATGAATTGTAAGCAGGGCATTATATACTGTAATGCGCTGGGTTGAGGGAGCATGTTTTGAGAGATGAGAGAGTGAACAGACCTAACCAGTTGGTGCAGTCAGTTATTCAAATGAGACACAGCCAGAGGAAGCAGTTCCTGTATTCAGAGATAAAAGACTCAGGATTGTGGTCTCTCCTGGGTTTATCTCGGCCTAATGGACTCTGTAGAAATTGGATTTCCTTTGTCAGGAATTAGACTGAGAGGTGAGGTTTTTTGCCCCATAGGCCCCCAAATGGATTTTGTTAACCTTCCCCAGAGTAGTCATAGCTGCTGGGTGTTTTTAACCAAACTACCCCATCACTCGTGTGTGTGTGTGTGTGTGTGTGTGTGTGTGTGTGAGATCAGCTCCTGGCCTTCCCTAGTGTGCTTTTCCAGGAACTCAACTGTAGGTTTCAGTAATTCATTCAACAAACCAACCTACTATGCGCCAGGAGCTAGTGGCACAGATTACAACATGATTTCTAACCTCCAGAGACTGACAGTTTAGTTAACGTGGTGTTGTAGTTAACCATGTGATTTCTCCTGCTAGATGGTGTAGCCCTCGTGCTGATAATACTGTGTGATTCTCTTTTGTTTGTTGGGGCCGGGAATTTCATGGACTCTGCACCACAAGAGACCTCCCCACTCCCCAGAAGCTGCTCTGACTCCCTGCCCTCTGGGCTACGTGGGGATATGCCAGGAGGTATCTGAAACCACAAGATAAAACACGGCTTAAATTCCTAGAGTACACATTTTACTTGAATCTTTTTTTGGAAAAGTTAGTATATTTTAGTATTCCATAGTTTAAACCATATTAGTTCTGATATTTTATAGATTCTAATAGAACTTGCATGATTATTTAAAACTTCAAAGAAATTTTATGCTTGTGGTGACCACTTTTATGCTTGTGGTGACCACTTTAGTCCAGGGTCTAGGGTCTAGAATAAGGCCCCCATTATTTCCTCTCTGACTTTTAGGAGATATTTCAGTGAAAAGCTCTGTCTCATGACATTTTACTTTTGCTATATTTTTGTTAAAGCACTTTTCATTTTATAGTTGTTCCCATTACATCTCTTTTTCATTGCAAAATGTACTCCTGAGGCAGAAACATACTGTATTTGCCCATAGCACAATGCATGTCCCATATATAGTCAGCAAGTGGTTTGGGGATTACTGGCATGGGATTATCAGCCAAAAAAGTGCACTAATGAATTTAAATTTATAAAACAGTAAGTAACTATGATAATAGAGTTAAGAGATAGGTAAAGCAGGGGCTTCTCTGGTGGCACAGTGGTTGAGAGTCCGCCTGCCGATGCAGTGGACATGGGTTCGTGCCCCGGTCCGGGAAGACCCCACATGCCGCAGAGCGGCTGGGCCCGTGAGCCATGGCTGCTGAGCCTGCGCGTCCAGAGCCTGTGCTCCGCAACTGGAGAGGCCACAACAGTGAGAGGCCCATGTACCGCAAAAAAAAAAAAGAAAAAAAGAGATAGGTAAAGTGAGAATTTCATGGGGAGGATATTTTGATTTGGGTTTTGAATGCTAGAGTGATTTGTCATAGCAGTGAAGAAGTGACAGTAAACATAGTCATAGGCTTTGTCTGGAAGAAGACGGTACTTATTTGGGGGAAAGGACCCTATCTACGTAGAAGTTCAGTTCAGCCAAATTTCAATTCAGTGAGCTAGCAATTTGTTAAAAACATGACTTTAGGAAGGTTTTTTTTTTTTTTACATATAATGGGTAAACAACAAGGTCCTACTGTATAGCACAGAGAACTATCTTCTCTATCCTGTGATAAACCATAATGGAAAAGAATATGAAAAAGAATGTAGATATATGTATAACTGAATCACTTTGCAGCAGAAATTAACACAATATTGTAAATCAACTATACTTCAGTAAAAAATAAAACAATAAAATGGGGAAAATTGTTTGTAAATTGAAAAAAAAAGTTTGTTTCTGGTGCTGTGTGGTGGTGGTCTGAAAGAAAAAGAGGGGAAATATAAGAAAAGACCTCAGGAGCCTAGAAGTGAAATGGGTTTGAAACAAAATAGTTGATTATCATTCAATGTAGAGGTTGAAAAGAGACATCATTTGTAACATTGGTCTGTTTTCATTTAACAAACATTATTAAACATTTGTTATGAGCCAGGCACTTTCTGTGAGGTCTTTACATTAAAATTTAGTTGAATTTTATCCTTTACAGTTATTCTCTTTTTGCTTTATCAGATAAACCAGAAGATTCACCGTCGCTTCCATGGCTGCCTCACAAACTTCACAGACTGTTGCATCTCACGTTCCTTTTGCAGATTTATGTTCAACTTTAGAACGAATACAGAAAAGTAAAGGACGTGCAGAAAAAATCAGACACTTCAAAGAACTTTTAGATTCTTGGAGAAAATTTCATGATGCCCTTCATAAGAACCAAAAAGGTGTCACAGATTCTTTTTATCCAGCCATGAGACTTATTCTTCCTCAGCTGGAAAGAGAGAGAATGGCCTATGGCATCAAAGAAACTATGCTTGCTAAGCTTTATATTGAATTGCTTAACTTACCTCGAGAAGGAAAAGATGCCCTCAAACTTCTAAACTACAGAACACCTACCGCAACTCGTGGAGATGCTGGAGACTTTGCGATGATTGCATACTTTGTGTTGAAACCCAGATGTTTACAGAAGGGAAGTTTAACCATACAGCAAGTAAATGACCTTTTAGACTCCATTGCCAACAATAATTCTGCCCAAAGGAAGGACCTAGTAAAGAAGAGTCTTCTTCAGCTTATAACTCAGAGTTCAGCACTTGAACAAAAGTGGCTGATACGGATGATTTTAAAGGACTTGAAGCTTGGCTTTACTGAGCAAACTGTATTTGCTGTCTTTCATAATGATGCTGCTGAGTTGCATAATGTCACCACAGATCTGGAAAAGGTCTGTAGGCAACTGCATGATCCTTCAGTTGGACTCAGTGACATTTCTATCACTTTATTCTCTGCATTTAAACCCATGCTGGCCTCTATAGCAGATATCGAGCGAATTGAGAAGGACATGAAACACCAGAGTTTCTACATCGAAACCAAGCTGGACGGTGAGCGTATGCAGATGCACAAGGATGGGGACGTGTATCGGTACTTCTCCCGCAACGGCTATAACTATGAGGATCAGTTTGGCTCTTCCCCACAGGAAGGTTCCCTTACACCGTTCATCCATAATGCATTCAAAACAGATGTTCAAAACTGTATCCTCGATGGTGAGATGATGGCCTACAACCCTAATACACAAACTTTTATGCAAAAGGGGAGTAAGTTTGATATTAAAAGAATGGTCGAAGATTCTGATCTGCACACTTGTTACTGTGTTTTTGATGTATTGATGGTTAATGATAAAAAGCTAGGCCAGGAGACACTGAGAAAGAGGTATGAAATTCTTAATAGTGTTTTTACACCAATACCAGGTAGAATAGAAATAGTGCAAAAGACACAAGCTCATACTAAGAAAGAAGTAATTGATGCTCTGAATGAAGCAATAGATAAAAGAGAAGAGGGGATCATGATAAAACATCCTCTGTCCATTTACAAGCCAGATAAGAGAGGTGAAGGGTGGTTAAAAATTAAACCAGAGTATGTAGATGGGCTGGTGGATGAACTGGACATCTTAATCGTGGGGGGCTACTGGGGGAAAGGTTCCCGGGGTGGAATGATGTCTCATTTTTTGTGTGCGGTGTCAGAGAAACCCCCTCCTGGTGAAAAACCATCAGTGTTTCATACTCTCTGTCGCGTTGGCTCAGGTTACACCAAGAAAGAACTGTATGACCTGGGTTTGAAGTTGGCCCAACACTGGAAGCCTTTTCATAGGAAAGCTCCACCAAGTTGCATTTTATGTGGAACAGAGAAGCCAGAGGTCTACATCGAACCTTGGAATTCGGTCATCGTTCAGGTTAAGGCCGCAGAGATTGTCCCCAGTGGTATGTATAAAACTGGCTGCACGTTGCGTTTTCCACGAATTGAGAACATAAGAGAAAACAAAGAATGGCACGAATGTACATCTCTGGAGGACTTAGAACAACTTCGAGGGAAAGCCTCTGGAAAGCTCGCATCTAAACACCTTTATGTGGGTGACGATGATGAACCACAAGAAAAAAAGCGGAAAGCTGCCCCAAAGATGAAGAAAGTTATTGGAATTATTGAGCACCTAAAAGCACCCAACCTCTCTAACATAAACAAAGTTTCTAATATATTTGAAGATGTGGAGTTTTGTGTCATGAGTGGAACCAAGAGCCATCCAAAGCCCGATCTGGAGAACAGAATCGCAGAATTCGGTGGTTACGTAGTCCAAAATCCAGGCCCAGACACATACTGTGTGATCGCAGGGTGTGAGAACATTCGAGTGAAAAACATCATCTCTTCTGATAAACACGACGTCGTCAAGCCCGAGTGGCTGTTAGAGTGTTTAGAGACCAAAAGCTGTGTGCCGTGGCAGCCTCGCTTCATGACTCACATGTGCCCGTCCACAAAACAGCACTTTGCTCGGGAATACGACTGCTACGGGGATAGTTACTTTGTCGATACAGATTGGAACCAACTGAAGGAAGTGTTCTCGGGAATTAAAAATGCTGGTGAACAGACTCCTAGGGAAATGGATCCTGTGATTGCCGATTTGGAACACCGGTATTCCTGGGACAACACTCCTCTTAGCATGTTTCGACACCACACCGTTTTTTTGGACTTGTATACTGTTATTAATGACCTAAGTACTAAAATCGAGGGGGCAAGATTAGCTGTCACAGCCCTGGAGCTTCAATTTCATGGAGCAAAAGTAGTTTCATGCTTAGCTGAGGGAGTGTCTCATGTCATCATTGGGGAGGATCAGAGTCGGCTTGCAGACTTTAAAGCTTTTCGAAGAACTCTGAAGAGAAAGTTTAAAATCCTACAAGAACGTTGGGTAACTGAATCAATAGACAAGAGGGAATTACAGGAGGAAAATCAATATTTGCTTTGAAGCTAGCTTTCCTAGTGAGGGAAGGCCTCTGATCTGGCTGACTCATTAAACCACATTTTATTTTAATCTCTTAAAATCTGTGCTTAAACAGTATTATTAGATATAGAAACACAGTAATCGTAACTTTTGATATAGAAAAGACACCCAATGGCCCAATGTCAAGAAAGAAAATTTTTTAACAGTGTAGTATTTGGTTATTTTTATAACCAAGATGAAATAAAATGTTTAACGTTAACAGTCTCCTTATAGAAATCTAGAATTTTGACTCAGATATTAATAAAATAGATTTAGAAGCTTTTAGAGTCATTAAAAACAGTGACCTAACAGGATTTTCTGAAGTCAAATAAAAATTTTAATAATAGTTTTTGTCTAATAAAAGCATTGCAAGAAAAAACTCAGAATTGTTACAATTGGACTTGTAAATAATATGTCTTATTAAGTTGAAGGCTAAAATTCCTCTTTTAAATGTGAAAAACAAATTTATTTTTTAAGGTTAAGTCAAGCTCATGAATACATACCTTGTTAATGATGTCATTAGCTAAATCAGGGGAAGTTGAATGAGGTTTAATGGTCTAAAAACTTACAGTTGGATCAGTTTGATTTTTAAAATCTCTTGCAAATTTAAAAGTACTTGGCCCACACTTAATGTTTTTTCTAAAATAGAGCATGTTTTAAAGAAAATACTTTTATGTGAATTTGTACTTCAGTATAAATAGTATCCACAAAGAGTGATTTTCTTAAGTGTAACCCATTGAATGTGTCAGAATGGCAGGTGTGTTATAACTTTCTTTACAGAGAAGTACATTGCTTTGACTTTTTTAAGTGACTTTTATTTACCCTTAGGTTATGTAAAGTTTGTATAGTATGTGTATGTATTTATATATATATTATGTCTGGATTTATACACCAAATATATAAATACCAAAATATACTAAATTTTGGAATGCAGCCTGCACATTTTGAAAAATATGTTTTTATGACATCAGTTAAATACTTGGAATTTGGTACCTGAGAAACTGTGTGTAGATTATTTGTAAGTAGTTAAAAATTTTATCGAACCCGTGGAACAAATGTATGTTATTTTGTTATATTTCTTAATTTAAATAAAATATTTAATGTACTATTAAAATAATTTCTTATCTTTATTTTCAAACAATTCATAATAGTTATTTCAGTCAAATAGACATTATGATATTAATATAATTTTTGATTCAAGTCATTCCTATTTCAGGTCCTTTGAATTTCATATTACTGAATGAGCTTCATTAAAATTTTTAAACTTGTATATTTTTATATAATGTCTATTGAGAAAAATTACAAAATACAGGTATGTGTAAATGAGAAGAAAAGTACATAATTTCACCACCGAAGATAACATCTATTTTAGGTTACCGATGGTGAGGAAAGCACAAAATGCATATTTACAGTGTGACAAATAAAATAAGCTGTAATGCTTTCTATGACTAGCTTTTCTCACCTAATAAATTGTGAGAATATTTACAGGTCACTAAACTATATCTACATCATTTTTAATTTCTGCACAATATTCCATTGACTGGTTTGTAATGTATCCAGCTGGTCCTTATTGTCTGGCTTTTAGGTTATGTCACTAAGTCACCCTCACTTCTTTACTGAGCTTTGTAATCAGTTGTTTGCTTTTGTAGAAATGGAATTAGTGATTCATGGTTACGTATTTTCCAGTGACTTGAGACACATTGTAAAATTCTGGCAAGGATGCCTTTCTGGATTTTCTTGGAGAGGTCAGTTTCTTAGTACTAGACCTGTTCTCTCTCCTTTCAATTCATAGGCGTTCTCATCTTGCCCAGTGGCTTTAAATGTGCTAATAACACGCACTTTTTTTAGCCCCGATTTCTTTGCTTAACTCTAGTTCACATATCTAACCATTTACATAACATCTCCTCATGAAGTCACATGGGCCTCTCAAACATAATGTGTCCAACCATAACATTTTTTTAATCATAGAAAAGAATTTAAATGCAACCAGGAGGATAGCATAGTGAACCTGCATGCACATCACCCATTCTCAACAATTATCAATGATTAATCTTTTTTTCATATTTATAGACCTCTGAATTATTTTGAAGTCATCTTAGATCACATGATTTCACCTAAAGATATTTTATAGTAGAATTCCTGACTTCTCAAACAAACATGATCTTTTCTTTTTAATTTTTATTTTCTGTTGGAGTACTGTGGGTTAACAATGTTGTGTTAGTTTCAGGTGTACAGCAAAGTGATTCAGCTAAATACATGCATGTATCTATTCTTTTTCAAATTCTATTCCCATTTAGGAAAATGTGTCTGAGTGTCCTCTTGCGTAAAATAGGGTAATAGTGGTAACTGGTTTATCCAGTGGTTGTAAGGACCCTGTGTGTATATACGTATTATGACTGTGTAGAACACTATCATCAGTTACTATTTTTGTACGTAATGTGAGAAGGAAAAATAATACGTGCAGAGGTTCTGTGATACATGGTAATAATAGAATGTGAATTGGAGAAAAGAACTGTGTTTGTAAGGGAAAACCCTGTAATGGGCATTACCAAACTTTTCTGGCCCTTTCTCCTACGAAGTGGTTCACAGCTGGGGAAGATTTTTGCCTTTCTGGGGTTTGGCAACATCTGGAGACTTTTTGATTGTTAAGACGGGGTGGGGCGGGGGGTGAGGTGTGACTGGCATCGAGTGGGCAGAGGCCAAGTATGCCGTTAAATATCCTACTGCGAACAGAAAAGCTCCTCACAAGTAACAATCCAGACCAAAATGTCAGTAATGGTGAGGCTGACAAAGAGTTACCTGAAATGTAACGAAAGAAGACCTTATATTACTTATGAGTAACTCCAAAAGACCGTACATAATCACAGCTTTGTTGCGAGCCAGTTTTTCATTCATAAAATGAAAGCTAATTCCCGCTTCTTCCTTTAAAAGTGTTAGTAACTGGGTTAATTAGTGTTTGCAAAGTCCTTTGAAGATGTAAAATCGTATGTAAATGCTATGTTATTAATTACCATTCTGGAAGACCGTGCTGTGATCCTTGTTCATGACCACAGCCAAGCCTCAAAGGCCTAAGAGGCACTGCGTGATTATTTAAGCTGGAACATTTATAATGAGAAAGATGGGCATCAGGACCTAAGCCAGTTTTCAATGGCTAGGATGTGACTGTATATAACTTGGCTCATTAAGACTAAGAAAACTATAGGTTTAGCTTTGGGATATGTCTGCTAAACAGGAGTAAGTTTCTTCCAATTTCACAGCACTGTATGCGGGGTGGGGGAGGGGAGTAGCAAGAATCCATAATACAATTTTAATTATTATAAAGAAACAATTAATTTATAGAAAAATTCTACTATTTATATTTATAAACTGGTTTTCTCTGGCCTGGGAGTCACTGTGTAACTCGGACTGGGTCTGATATAATGAAGACAATAAAATGAACTGCAAAGAACTTCTAAAGAAACCAAGAAACTGAGTATAATACAGTATGCTTTTTTCTGTAGGTATGAAGTGTAAATCATGTCCCATAAATATAATTTTATCCTTTGACAGTATAAATGTCTTTAAATTTCAATACGGCTCTTGATTTTACCTAATGTGACCATTTTCCTGTTAGGAGGTAGAATCTAACCTTCAGATTTAAATAACAATGTTGTCTTTAACTCAGCTTCAATCTGGATGAAGTATCTGTAGTGACATACTGGGGTAAATAATTCTGAGCTGTGAGATTTGGCTTTGCCAAATTCTGATGGACGGGAACCTGAAGTCTGAAGTCCGGGAGCCTGACTCCTCAAGCTCCGTTTTTCGTTCTCAAGATTGCTTTGGCTATTCAGGGTCTTTTGTGTTTCCATATAAATTGTGACATTTTTTGTTCTAGCTCTGTGAAAAATGCCATTGGTAATTTGACAGGGACTGCACTGAATCTGTAGATTGCTTTGGGTAGTAGAGTCATTTTCACAATGTTGATTCTTCCAATCCAAGAACATGGTATATCTTTCCATCTGTTTGTATCATCTTTAATTTCTTTCATCAGTGTCTTATAGTTTTCTGCATACAGGTCTTTTGTCTCCTTAGGTAGGTTTATTCCTAGATATTTTATTCTTTTTGTTGCTATGGTAAATGGGAGTGTTTCCTTAATTTCTCTTTCAGAGTTTTCATCATTAGTGTATAGGAATGTAAGAGACTTCTGTGCATTAATTTTGTATCCTGCTACTTTATCCAATTCATTGATTAGCTCTAGTAGTTTTCTGGTAGCATCTTTAGGATTCTTTCTATATATTATCATGTCATCTGAACTATATCATATTTTTGGTTATTAGATACATAGAAATAAAATATTTTAAAATAAAAATGTTTTCATTTATTGAAAAAATGCACACAAATGATACCAGTTTAATCATGGAGAAACATTACTGGAGTTAAGGATGTTATTTCATTGAAACAGCCTAGATGAAGAAGCCTTGACTATTTTCTTGACACATTTTTATAAAGGTTAAATTTACCTGGCATTTATGTTTGGCATGATAGCCAAGCTAAATTCAAACTATACTTTGTGTTTGTTTTTCAAGAATAAGTGCTAATTCTAAGAGCCTTGTCTAATTACAACAGAGACCCACTGTTTTCTTTCCTTGTTTTATTGCGCCGACAATGAACACCCTTAGATATTGGTCCTTGTATTGTAAATACAGATAAAAAGATAAGATCTGACTTGTTCAAAATGGATACTCTGTAATTTCAGATGATGAGATGGAAAATTAAAGGGCACAGTAGGCGCCAAATGGATTTCGTCTCCACTCAGCAGTGTTGTTGCTTGGAGAAGATACAGTTTTCTCCTCCGAAAGGTATCTCAAAATGGCTGTTCCCCAGAGTTTCCTGGTTTTCCTTCAATGTAAACTTATTAATTGAAGGAGTTTCTCCTTTTGTGTAGGAAATCCTCATGTAAAATCAGCTTACACTTTTTTCAGTAGAGAAATCTGGTTATGTATTTCTTATACTATTGTCTCCAAAGAATAAGTTCGTTAGAAGATAATCAGCAAAATACTTTTGCAGGCAGTCTGTTAACAACCAGGCCCAAACGCCAGCCTCGGGAGGAGCAGCTGACAGACTCATGGTTCGCTGAACAGGACAATAGGTTTCAACCTTATTTGATTTTGTTATTAGTGTAAATGAGATCACTGTAGGAGCAGTTGCTAATTAGCGGTTACCATCAAATACCTGATGGGAGATGTAGGCATGATATGCATGATTGTAACCATACTCATTTATTCGAACATAGTGAGAATGGAGGTTACATTTTTCATGATCTAATTCTTGGTTAGCATCGCTCTTCAATATGGAATTCCATAGATATGGAGAGACGTATGTGCAAGGGTGCTTATCACAATACTATCGGTAATAGAAAAATTGGGGAACGATCTAAATGGGTAAGTAAAATAAAGTACTTCATATAATGGTATGATAGACAGACATTAAATTATTGAGGAAGATTTCATAGCATGCAATGTGGACAAAATGATATAAACAGTATGCAATTAAAAATACTTAATTGCATAGAAAAAATATAACCTGTGGATCATATATCAAAATATGAGCATCAATTATATGTAAATGCGAAAATTATGAGTACTTCCTTTTCTTTGTGTTTTCCTAAATCTTTTAGTACTTTTGCACTGAGGGAAAAGTTCCAGGGAAATGAAATTGTTATGAACTTTAAAAAAATGAGACACTGAACACTGAAATCAGAAATCTTATTTTTCTCTCCTGGTGGAATTCATAAGATAGGTCCTTTTTTTTTAAAATTTTGGCTGATTTAATTTTTCAGATTCCTTTCTAATGATTCCTTTATTCTTTCACAAGTTTTTTACTAATGGGAAAGCAGGAGTTATGTTTTATTCTAATTGTAAGTTGCTAGGTATAATCTGGTTCTAATTCATTGGTAGTATTGCTGATACCAAATAGGGCCTGTAGTATCACAGACCCTCACTCCAGTCCTTCTGCTAATGTGGAAAGAGTGACTGGGCCCAGACTATAGAACAGAATAGAATAGAATAGAATTGAATTGAATAGAATAGAATCACTAGAATATTATGAGAATGAACCTTACATACACATTTTTCTGCGTTCTTTAAACAACTGATTTCGTAGCACAGTATATCAGAATAAAGTAAGATAAGAAGTAAAAATTCACCAGGTGTCCTTTGTGTGAATAATAGGAAGTATAAATTATGAAGCTAGAAACATACATCAAATGCATCGTACCAGAGTCATAGGATTCTTGGTTTCCTCAGTCCTCTCTCAGGAACTTTTACTATGAGCTTAATGACAAGTACAGTTTAGCATTTCTGTGTTAATCAAAAATCTAGCTTGAAGATTGTGCCTCGTAAGGACAACAAATAAAAATTAGAAGGGAGAGGGCAACTAGAAAAAATAACGTCCTGGGACTGAGAAACCATAGAATGCCATGTCCCGTCATTCTATGGAAGAAAGAACCTTCACTGGAACCTTCATTCTTTATTTATCAATAATCTCCATCATCTCTTCACCATAGCCTCCTCTTTAATGCTCAAATTACGCTTCAATTTCTCAACATGAAATCTTTGTTCTCATCAACAGACTTCCCAGTGGCCCATCAGTCTATAATAAATCATTTCTGTAAAAAACCAGGAAAGATCTATGTATCATTATATACACCCTTCCTTATGTTC
This sequence comes from Neophocaena asiaeorientalis asiaeorientalis, assembly GCF_003031525.2. NCBI lineage: Eukaryota > Metazoa > Chordata > Mammalia > Artiodactyla > Phocoenidae > Neophocaena > Neophocaena asiaeorientalis. Next base: position 3,151,235 of record NW_020174048.1, read on the forward strand.
ACAGAGATGTTAGAGCACCCTTGACCCCCCTCTCTGCCTGGAAACACCCATCGTGTTTTCTGTGGCTCACTCCTACTCTGACCTGCTCCATACACCATCGGCTGAAGAAGAAAAACACAGCCTAAAAGCTGCAAATTATGTTTTATTCAGCAGACTTTCTGAGGACTTAAGCCCGGGAGGCAGCCTCCTAGATAGTTCTGGGGGACGGCTCCAAAGAGGTAAGGAAGGAACCAGGATATATAGGGGTTTTTGCAACACGGACCAGGTAGTCGGAACATCAAAAGATTGCTGTTAATTAAAGAAAACCAGACATCTCAAGTAAAGGAATTCAGTGCTTTTCTGTGTATGAGAAGATGCAAGAGTCTGGGCTCATTGAAATCATTCCTTTCGTATGCACCTTAGCTCTCTGGGGTTAGTGTCCCGTGTTTTCTCATCCCGAATCCCCTCAGGGCTCACCATAGGGGCCGCTGCAGTGACCTGACGGCTGCAACATTCTTTGTTTACTGATACGGCAGGTGAGATTCTCATTCACAACAGCCTTCTCTAATCTTTCCTTTTCTCTGAACACTTACTGTATTTCTAGCCTAAGGGAAAAAAAAAAAAGTTACTTAAGCACTCTGTTTTATCTAGAGCTGTAGTAGTCTTAATAGTTCTTTCAGGGAAATTTAATCTTTTACCCCTATTTTGGGGGGAATTTTCAGTTATAATTTATATAGCAAACTCCTATCATTAGTTAATTAGATATTATGTGCTATTATACTCTTAAATTTGTAGTTTTATCTTAGTAGTGTTAGAATGAAAAACAGTAAGAGTGTCCAAAAGGTGCTAAGTAAATATTCCATAAGGTTGCTGGTGAGTACCTGATGGAACTTTTACCAGTGGAAGAGGAAAACAAGGGATGATAAAAAAAAAAAAAAAAAGCTATTTATTATTTTCCAGACTTTTGAATAGAAGTGGCCACAAGATTTACCGGGGAGAGTATGGTAGACTTTTGTACCGTTGAAGACTGTATTAAGTGATGGCTGTTACGACTCAAGATTTCTTTGACGTAGAAAACGAGGAGAGGTATTAAAGGGGATGGAATCTGAGATTGGGGGCTGCAGCTCATGAGGAATGGGCTGGAAGAGAGAGCTTTAGATGACACTTGTTGGCTTTGGACCCGGCGTGGGTTGGGGGGCAGGGGTGTGTGTGTGTGAAATCTGCGTGCACAGGCAGCTCCCCTGTCCTGCTCAAGGTAAGTGTAGAGTAGATGCCGCTCGGGTCCATCACTAGAATGAAAACATCATTTCACAGAATTGCTTCCAAAACAGTGGGAGGGGGTTTCGTCCATATTTTACAACAGTAAGAAACAGGTTCAGGGTGGTTGAAATGTTTCCTCACTGTGTACACAGAAGGAAAAGCGTAATGTTATGGTGGAGACACCTGGGAGACACTACCTCAGCCAGACAGATAATCGAGGTCCTCAGGTGGTCTTTCCTGGGTGCCTATATCCTTCCTATCTGTGTATCCTCTCCAGATGAGAATGCCAGTATGATTGGATTAGACCCACCCTTAGGGCCTCGGTTTGACTTAATCACCTCCTTAAAGGCCCTTCTTTAAGTAGCGATAGTCACATTCTAAGGTACCTTCAACGTATGAATTGGCATGGGGCTGGGGGGGGGGGCACAATTCAGTCCATAACAACTACTTTCTAAATGCGGAGATAAAACCATGTATACTTAAGAACTCTCTTTCAAGTGTTTCCATTTTACATCTAAAATGGGATGGACAATAGTTTGGGCACATCAACTGCAAGTCTCTGCTTTTCCTGAGCATTTGCATTTCCTGAAGGGCACCTGCGGGCCCCTGGCTGGCATCAGCCTTGAATCTTCAGACCCTGTACTGCCTCCTTTCCCTCTGCACCTTGGCTTCTCCATCTTGACCTTTCATCTCTTATTTTGTATTGTATTCTCATCAGGCATCTCGGTCTTTGCCTGAACCTAACGCATCTGCAGATGTTTGGTTCTCCTTAATCCCAGCCCTTTTCTTTTTCTGCCGTGAGTTACAAACATGTTTTTTCATTCTCTAGAAAAGTCACTACATACCAGCAGTTTTAAAGAAACATCTAGAAAATTCTGTGATACTTTATGATAATGTGACCTTCTTTTTCTTCCTTTTTCTAGGTTTGAATGTCAATCCAAAGATTCACTATCACTCAGTTTTAGAGGGAGCTAGAGGTTGTAGTAAATGGGTGCAATTTTTTTTTATGCTTTAACTTTTTTTTGGAAATTATAGCTGTGAGAATATGTTTAATACGAAATAGAAAAAGGTCGAAAGATTTAAAACAGTCAATCATAATTTGAACTGAGGAAGGTTTTAGTTAAGCTTTAAAATTATGTTATATAGATAAATTATATGGGCTTGAATGAGCTGTAAGATTTCCCTAAACATCTAAAGGATTTTCAAAGAGGGAGGATGCTATAATTAAAGTGGTAAATCTTTAAGTAAGCAATACTTAAATTATGCAGAAGCTCTTGAAGAACTTGCCAGAAATAAAGATGAGGCAGAGACTTAGGATATAAATAGGTAATTATATATATATTTCATATACATACAATTTATATATATAGGTAATTATATATAATATTTATAATAATATATATAATATAGTATTAATACTATTATATATAATTATATAAGTACATACTTTTTTGTTTGGATTGGTATAATTTTGAGACATTAAATATATTAAATATTTTTAAAAACTACTATAAGTATATTACACGAGATGACAAAAGAGATTAAAATCTTGGAATCATGGAGTTCCAAGGAGGCTTAGCAGTTTAACTCAGTTTAACAAGAAGAAAATTGAGACCAAGAGAGAGATACATACCTCAACACTAACAAATGTATTTGCAAGCGTAAATGTGTTCCATCTTATGACAGTCAAGTGAAATGAAGAGAGATGCAAAGAAATTCAATTTGAATATATGACCAATTATAAGGAGGAAAAAAACAGTATAAATATTCCAGTTCCTCCTACCACTTAACACAAACACACAGATGTGCCCTGGTTCCATGGTGTCCATCTGTTCTCTGAGAGTAGGCAGCTGTGGGAGAGTCCAGATGGGTGCACGTTCCTTGACACTCGTCCTGTCCAGGGGAAAGCCTATTGCTCCTTCCCTGGAGCCTGGACTGGCCTGTCATGGTCTTGACTGACAGAGCACGGTAGAAGTGATGCCCTGACAGGCCACGACTTGCTTTTAAGAGGACTGGCACTTTCCACCTTGATCCTGAAGCCTGAACCATCGTGTAAGATGTCCAGTTGCCCTGCTGAACAGACCATCTAGAGATGTCCTGTCCTGGGGGACAGCAGAGGGGCGCAGAGGAGCTCAGCCTTCTAGCCATGGCTCTAAAGGCACCAGACTTGGAAATAAAGACATCTGGGACCTTGGAGACCAAACTAACCGAATGTTCAGGCAATGCGTGCCTGAATTCCTGGTGCACAAAATTGTGAGGTACAATGAGATTACTGTCGTTTAAAGCCTCTGAGTTTGGGGAGAGTTTGTTATGCGTTAGTAGAATATTGCAGGTTGGATTAATTTAGGAAGAGATTTAACATTAATTTCAGGGAATGACTGTCTCTGAATAATAAAATAATCAACATAAGAGCTAAGTGTATTAAGTCAAATATAACTAAGAAGGATTCATACCTTAAGATTCAGCCTGAGGCCATCAGATACCCTAACATACAGGCACAGGCTATTCTTGTCCTGGAAGTGCTGGAAATAATTGTGCTGGCTGCTGAGATTGTGGTCCATGGTCCAGGACCTTCAGCCTGACCTGGGAGCTTGTTAGAAATGCAGGACCTCTGGCCCTACCCCAGACTCCCTGCATCATTTTTTTTTTTCTTGGTCATATGGCTGGCCAGGCTGTTGTGGGGTTTTTTTCTAAACATCTTTATAGGAGTATAATTGCTTTACAATGGTGTGTTAGTTTCTGCTGTATTACAAAGTGATTCAGCCATACATATACATATATCCCCATATCCCCTCCCTCTTGTGTCTCCCTCCCACCCTCCCTCTCCCACCCCTCTTGGGGATCACAGAGCACTGAGCTGATCTCCCTGTGCTATGCAGCTGCTTCCCACTAGCTATCAATTTTACATTTGGGAGTGTATATATGTCCATGCCACTCTCTTCGTCCCAGCTTACCCTTCCCTGCATCATTTTAACAAAATCTCTGAGTGACTTATTTGCACTGTAAAAGAAGCACTAGTCTGAATAGTTTGATTAGAAGGATGGGAATTTATGTAAATAAATGTGAGAGGAACATTCTTTCTTAATTTTATTGCAGCGTGCCCCTTCTTCTAGAATGTTTGGACCGTGGTTAAACCTAAAGGGAAAACTGTTCATATTCATTTCTGCTTCCGTGTTCAGTAATAATGGTTTCTTGTTTTGGGTAACTTCATCTTCCTCCAATATCAGGTTGTTATTAAAGGCAGAATTTCTCCAAATCCACAAATATTCAGGAATAGGAAGGTATACTTTCAAATCGGGACATGTATCATATATGTATTCAAATTATAGCTTAATTAGATAAGAAAAATATATAAACACTTTTATCAGTTCTTTGAAAATAAATATTTTACAAGTTAGGCTACTGGGAAAAGAAGTCCAGCAAAAATATTATTACAAATGGAATAATTAAACCAGTTCAGATTTCTGGAGCTGGAAAAAGGTACAGCAAATTTGGAAGGCATCTAGACAAGAGCGACTACATTTATATTAATAAATTTAATATATAAGGTGACTTCCTCTGGCAAAACTGGTAGCCCCACTCAGACCCCACACCAAAGGCTTCCTGGTCACCTCCCAGGGGTCATTCTTTTGACATTTTTCTACTGTTGCCACCTACTGGTCAAGAATGAATTCTGTTGGTCTTACTGTTTTGACATTCATTGATTTGTATGTTTGCCTTTAAATAATTCAGCAGATATAAATTATGGGCCTATTATATGATAGGCACTACTGTTACAAAAATAAGACACTGTCCTTGTCTCAAAGAGTTCATGGTTTTGTTCAACAGAAAGACAAAATGAGGCCTTGACATCAAAGGGGTATATGGAGAGACAAGGGTGCAAAGGAACACATGAGAGACATCTAATCCTGTCTTGGAGGTCAGGGAAGAATTTTCACAAAAAAGTACAAAGAAATGGTTCAAATATGGGGTCCTAATGTCAGAAAGGCTGTGATGTGTGTGAGAAGAAACTCAGGGAGGAAAAATAACTGAAATCTATATGACTTATTAAATTGTTAAAATTGAAGTATGAATCTATTGATTAAGCCATATTATGGTTTGTAGAAAACACACAGAAGAGGTGGTTTCAGTGTGAACCACAGAAAGGATTTTTAAAGAAGAGATTTTTCTTCAGAAGAGTTAATTAAAGATGAATAATTTATATCCTTTAACAAATATTTATCAAGCACCAACTGTGTACCAGGCACGGTGTGGATGCTGAGGATTAAACAGTGATCAAGACAATGAGGGAGGGCTTCCCTGGTGACGCAGTGGTTGAGAGTCTGCCTGCCAATGCAGGGGACGCGGGTTCGAACCCTGGTCTGGGAAGATGCCACATGTCGCGGAGCAACTAGGCCCGTGAGCCACAACTACTGAGCCTGCGTGTCTGGAGCCTGTGCTCCGCAAGAGAGGCCGCGATAGTGAGAGGCCTGCGCACCGCAATGAAAAGTGGCCCCCGCTTGCCACAACTAGAGAGAGCCCTCACACAGAAACGAAGACCCAACACAGCAAAAATTAATTAATTAATTTTTAAAAATTTATATAAAAAATAAAAAGACAATGAGGGAATGTAAACCGATACAGCCACTATGGAGAACAGTATGGAGGTTCCTTAAAAAACTAAAAATAGAATTACCATATGACCCAGCAGTCCCACTACTGGGCATATACCCTGAGAAAACCATAATTCAAAAAGACACATGTACCCCAATGTTCATTGCAGCAATATTTACAATAGCCAGGTCATGGAAGCAACCTAAGTGCCCATCGACAGACAAATGGATAAAGAAGATGTGGTACATATATAAATGGAATATTACTCAGCCATAAAAAGGAACGAAATTGAGTCATTTGTTGAGACGTGGATGGATCTAGAGACTGTCATACAGAGTGAAGTCAGAAAGAGAAAAACAAATATCGTATATTAACGCATGTATGTGGAACCTAGAAAAATGGTACAGATGAACTGGTTTTCAGGGCAGAAGTTGAGACACAGATGTAGAGAACAAACGGACACCAAGGGGGGGAAACCGCTGTGGGGTGGGGATGGTGGTGTCCTGAATTGGGTGATTGGGATTGACGTGTGTACACTGATGTGTATAAAATTGATGAGTAATAAGAACCTGCTGTATAAACAAACAAACTAACAAAAAAACAACTAATACTAAACTTTCTTGGGGTTATTTGTATGGAAATGTTAATATAAATGTTTCAGACGTTTCATGAAATTTCTAAAAATCTTATATGTTCTGGTATAATGTTATAAGGCATAATTCTAGTTATTTGTTATAATGTTATAAGGCATAATTCTAGTTATTTCTTTAAAATGTATATCTCAGAAAAAACTAAAAAAAAATAATAAGTTTGAGCACATCTGGCACTCATTTGTCAGCTACGCCTCCTGACGCTCAGGATAAGTGTCCACTGAGAAGAAGCAGCCCTGCCCGTCCTGGGGTTCCCCTCACTCTCAGTCCATATGTCCTCATGACGATCCAAGTCACCTGCAAATAAACATGGCTATGAACTTGAGGCATCAAACACAAGGAAGGCAGAGTGCTCTTATATGGTAGGATTTAGGAGTCAGGCTCTCCCTCTGTAGACCCTTGGTCTAGAAATACACCCAAAAGGGCCATACGTACAGGGGTGCATTGGGGATTCACAGCAGACCACTAACAGGAGTTTGGGAATAAATGAGGGTCACGTATTTTACAATGAGGCTGTGAAGGATAAGAAGTACCAACTAATACTTAATGACTCAGACAAAGTTGGAATTGTGAGTGGGACAGACGTACTTCCCGACAAACGTGTGTGTTGCCACATTTATGTCTGGGTGCAGGGGGTCCTGCTATGCCCCAGGTAGACGTTGTGAGGCTTCCTGAGGGTATTAGGAAAGGTCTTTCAGTGTGAGTGCCTGTCATTGCAAAACTGCACCTGGTGGGCAAGGAAGAGGGAAACACACACAATGTTTAAGTTGTCTCAGTCTTCCAGTTCCCCAGTTCCAGGAGTGTGGGTTCTCCTCTTACATACCTGTGTGAGTCAGAATTCTCCAGAACACACACATATGTGTATATGACTTATTATAAAGATTATATACACCACCGCGGAGACTGAGAAGTCCTAAGTTCTGAAGTCAGTTCTGAAGCTGGAGACCAAGGAGAGCTGATGGTGTACGTTCCAGTCCTAGTCGAGCCCTAAAGCAGTTGGAGAGCCATGTGGCAGCTGGAAGACATTCAGAGCAAAGTTCCCTCTCACTCATCCTCTTTGTTCTATTCAGGCCTTCAACGGATTGAGTGAGGACCACCCGCCTCAGGGAGGGGCCATCTGCTTTTCCTAGTCTACGGACCCAAATGTTAATCTCGTCCAGAGACACCCTCACAGACGCACCCCAATCACGTGTGACTAAATGTCTGCGTGTCCTGTGGTCCAGTCAAGTTGATACATAAAACATTAGCCATCATGATGCCTACACTTCCTATTTGGACTTTAGTCCTGGAATGTTCCTTACGTATGATATGGATTCTTTACCCTTAAGCAGTCTAAGAAAGAGATCTATTCAGGGATCTGGCAAGGGTGTGTGTGTGTGTGTGTGTGTGTGTGTGTGTGTGTGTGTATGTATGTGAGGGATGGACGTGAGAATTTTTCCAGGAAGAGCTTCATAGCTTTCATCTGACTTTCACTTGTGTTCTTGACACCCAGCATATTAACCACCATGCGGTACAAACCCCACAGGCTATAGGTTAGGTACTGAGCGGAGCAGAGGTGTGCCCAGATGCACACACCTCTTCAGCAGAAAAGCTAGGAGAGGAGCTGTCACATCGTCTCACCTGGTGTTCTTGGCCCTCACCTGTGCTCCTTCTAGACAGAATCCAGTATTTAATGATTTAGTGATTATTAAGGGATATAGGATAATTTGCTATTACTAAGTCTTAGAGATGTCCCAACACTCCACTACTTAGCATTTGTGAGCTTCAAGGGACAGGGACCACATTGTCTTCACGCGCTTACGAGAGATGTCACATGTTCTAAGATTCTGTTTGGTGTTAAGAAATTTAAAATCATGAGATCTTATACTTTCTAAGCTTTATTTATGAAATTCTCCAATATTATTTTCTGCGCTTGCATATGGATTTGTCTCTCACTTTGGCTTATAGCTTAGCCATAGCACATAACAGAAATATTACAGAACCCTGGACTCTGTGAAACAAAAATCTGATGACTACTGGAACTAATGGAAAAAAATTTTTAATGTATTTTATATTCTCCTTAACATTCTGAATAGAGATTATTGATGTTTTATTTCAGTATCTCCTATTTGTTTAATCATTTTCCTCACTTTATACTAAAGTATTTCTAAATAACAAGAGGAAAAGTTTTATGATATCAATAATTTAAATTCACTTAATTTAAAAAATACAATCTTTTAAATGTCACATTTATCTCACATTCCACTTTTCATTAAAATGTCCCCTGAAGAGTGGCTCTTATAGCTAAGAGAGCATTTACCGTCGTTATCATAAATATGAAGATGCTCATAATCACATCGGTGTCTTCTTTTCACAGACTACATGCCTTTCTGAGCGTTTTAAGATCACATTTAGTTATTCACAGAGCCACCCAGTGAGACCAATTGCTCAGATGAATATTAGATGACTGAATGCTTCGAGTAATATATTTTCCTTTATTTTGTGTAAATGTGAAATTCTTTCAAACACCACGGCAAGGTTCACCTCCTCTTGAGGGGAACAATTCCCGAGAGTTCCAGCAGGTGGCAGCATAGAATATCGCAAAAGGGCCGAATCGCCTCAAACAGTCTAAGCACCAGCGCGCTGTTCTTTCACCCTTTACCGTGACTGAGCCCGCCCCGCGCGACCTTTAACGTGAAAGTAACATGCATGTACGTGCTAACAATGAAAACAACTTTTCAGTACGGAGATAACACACCATGCTAAAGACAATCATAATAAAAATAGCTAAACTATATCGAGAGCTAAATCTACGCTTCCCACCGTTCCAAGCACTTTATACGCGGCATTTATGTATTACTCACACCAACCTTTCTGTTGGTATTATTACTGTGTCCATTTTACAGGCCACAAAACCGAGGCAGGGACTTGGCCCAAGTTTTCACAGCTGCTAAGTGGAGGTGGTAGAATTTTAAACCAGGCCATCTGGCTCTAATGGCCAGTCTTTGAACCACTGTCATGCTGCTAATTACTAGGTCATTAAAGAGTGTTTCAGTAAGAAATAAAGAAATGAATGAATAAAACTAGAAGAGAAAATGAGGTTTTAAGGAGGCCTGCCGTTAATGGTCCGAATCAGAGCACTCTGATGTAGGGCAAAGAGAGGTAACACGTAAGGGCAGGAGAGAGGAGAGAACTTCGTGTGGGCACAGAAAATGTCACAGGGGCGCACGGGGCCGTGGAGAAGGCTCTGCATCGGGATGGAGCATTAGCCAGGGAATCAGTCTTTACTGTGTCCTGTGCTTCACCCTGCCCATCTAATTCCAGGATGAGGTCTCCATCACCTCCATCTGTGCTGCGGCCAGAGCACATAACCCCTCGGTGGGGGAATAGGACAGAGCTTACAGAATATCTGTACTTACCCATAATTTTTCCTTTGTGTGATGATTAGGAAGAGTAAGGAGATTTACAGATGACCTTTGATTTAATGTTTTTATTTAGTTAATTACCGTCCTATCTACGAACGTCTCTCTCCCTGAAACCCTACTCACCGTGGGGTACTGGCTATTCTCTGAATACATCCCTCACGTTTATACTTCTGTGGGTTTATCTTGTTTCCCCAGACCTGGAGGAGCCCCATCTCCCAGGCCCCTGTCAATAATGGTTATTGGACTAATGTCAATATTGACCAAAGGAGAGGCAGAATGGATAGGTTGGAGAAAGAGGGGCAGGGGCTTGTCAGAGAGGCTGGGGTAAACAGTGGCTCATGTTTCAAAAGCAATGGGATGAGAAGCCTTCTCGTGGCATTGTCAACTCTGGTGTCACGGTGATTTCTCCAACGGGGTGGTAAATTCCTTTCAGAGGTGGAGCCACCTTTTGTTTACCTTCAAGGTCCTCCCAAACTTAGCTGCTAATACCTCACACTGTACTTTGCATCCAGTAGGAATCAGTGACTAGTCGTAGAGGGTGGAGTGGTGCCAAGTCCAGCTAGTATGGCACCTGTTTTATCTTGGCTGGACCCAAGCACCTCTTACCCAGATATCTTAGCAGCCCTGGGCCAACAGGGAGCTGAAATCAAGCAGAGATCCTTTTTTCTAATTTGGGAGAGAGAATAAACAGCTATAAAATATGGCCACAAAGACGATAACCAGCTTGTCTAAGTCACAGTTGACAAAATGAATATGTTCAGGAAAGCTCTGTAGGAGGTACACTCTTTCACTCCCAGGCTGGAAAGGAAATCACAGCACCCCCAGGTGGGAGGGATCTGTCCATGTGTAGCACAGCCTGTGTCCAGGCTAGAAGAGGAGGCTGAGTGGGTAGATCGTCCTCTTGGAGAAGGGCTGTCAGAAGCTGAGTAGGACTCAGGAGAATCCAGATATTAACTGAAGACCACCTCTTAGTACCATGGCGCTAGGGGCTGGGATCTCAGCATATGCATTTAGGGGGTACATGACATTCCATCCACAATGCTCACCAAGGGTAGTCCCACCCCTTGGAGAGCCATTGCTTTACACTCTTCTTATGTCAGGGTGAGACTTCCGGGGGATGCTTCTTTTACTCTACCCTGTTAAACAGTGTCTTATTTTTTTTCTTTCTACTCATGTGAGTTCTTCTAAGGCAGGTACTGTTTCTCTAACAGTGCTTGAATATTCTGAGATGAATTTACATGTCCCTTAAAACTGAATAAAAGTGCAATTATAACTAAAAGTAAAACACTAAGCAAAATGAAGCCACGGATAATATCACCTAAAGAGAGCCACCGTGATTACAGGGGAGTTACAAAACTGGCGTATACTGTATGTCTATGGCAATGTCTTTTTTCACCTAAAAACGTTTTGTGCTGGTAACACCTGGAACTACTGATCAATGGAAGATATCATTAAGAGTAGGCTTGTAAAACCTTATCTGAGTACTCTGAAGTATTTTTGTTAAAAACCTGATCATAATCAAACCTCTATATCTAACTTTCAATTTACAAATTATACAGGGATTGGAGGATAAGTTAAATGACAGGAATGCAGTCAGCAAAATTCAGAATATGGGAAATTTTATATGAAAATGATTACTTTTTTATTATAAATGAACATGAGATAAAGCAGGGGATTGTTATAGAATAAAAAGAGACATCAACAAAATACAAAGATTGGGCCTCATTTGCATCCAAATTCAAGAGCTAATTTTTTTTGAACATTTGAACCTAGACTTGATATTTAGATTATATTATTTATTGTTATTTTTATAACAGACTCGTGTTAAACTCATTAAACATATCATATCTGCTAATAATACATATTGAAGCAGTTACAGACAAAATGATACTGTAACTGGGAATTGCTTTAAAATATTCTAGCAGATACTTGTGTTTCCAGCTAATGAGGGACTAGATTCCAGCAAAGCAAGCCTTCTGTATCCTCCAAAATTAGAAAAGCAACACCCAAAACAATACTTTTCGCCTACCTCCCCACACCCACCCCCCCAAAAGAAAATCTATTCAGAGACATCAGAAATGAGCCAAGGCAGCCAAAATTGAGGGTCCAAGCTCAGAGAGGGAAGAGAGAGTCGAGCCTGACATTCCTTGCTGCATTTCCCCTGAGGTGTTTGCTGATATGTAAACTAAGTTGGACAGGAACTGAGAAACCAAGGAGAAATCTAAGCAGAGAGCAGCGACGGTGCAGAGCTTGGCTATCTCACGGCAGCAGGAGAAATTCAGGCTACCAAATCAGCTAGGACTGGGGAGGCCGGTTCCTCAGGGGCTGAGGAGTAAGCAGGGGTTCGTAGGTTTCACGAGCCAGAGACAAAACTCTGAGTCTCAGGCCTGCAAGGACAAGGCACCCTATCAGACATCCCATGCTCTTAGCTTGGATGCTGGAATACCAGAAGGACTGCATCCTCAGGAAAATATAAACCAGAAATCACCCATGACCTCTAAAATCTGCAGCCCCAAACCTGCCTCAAAACCAGGAGGTATACCCTTGCAGCCATAAACTGGAGAGAAAATAAAATCATTCAGGTGGGAGACACAGATGCACATGTTGCAAAACTTAATTCCAGGCTGGATTAGGAGGATCTTTCCCTATTCCAACTGCTTGTCAAAAGCTAAGTGTTCACACAGATGCTCTCCAATTATTTATACTAAATATCCAACATTAAATCTATGATTCTCTGGTGAAATTCTCCATGTTGTCATTCTCTTCTTGAACCTGACAAGCACTCTATTTAATAAGTTATTGCAAGGACTCTATCTAATAAGTCCAGTGTCTGGCTCACCTGTAGTTCTGTTTCTATTGTTTGTTTCTCCTTTTCCTGCTTCTTAACAGATTCAATCTAATCCTTATCAAAATTCCAGCTGCCTTTTTTGCAGAAATGGACAAGCTGATTCTAAAGTTCTTTGAGAAAGCAAGATATACAGAAGAGCTAAAACAAATAATATTCTTTGCTTTTCAAAAATAGTTTAGAATATTTATCATATAGGTCTAATAACTTTCTTATTAAATTGACACCTAAGACTTTTTATAATATTTTCTATACTGTCAATTTTTTCTGCTGCATCCTTTTCTAGGTTCTTATCAATGAAATACATAGAATCAATTGATTTTTTGTTGTTATATTGTATATAGCCACCTCCTCAAGTGCTTATTAATTCTAGTTGTTTCATACTAGAATCTTGGACTTTTTTAGCTATGTGATAATGTCATTAGTGAAAAGATACAGTTTAATCAATGTAATTTATAGTTTAATTAATATAATCCACCACATCAGCAGACTAAGGAAGAAAAATCCTATGATCCTATCCATTTTTCTGTGAACAGGCAGGAAAAAAATATTTGAAAAATACCCAGACTGATTCATGATAAAAACTCTCAGCAAATTAGGAATGGAGGGGGCTTCCCCAATATGACAAAGAACAGTTACCCCAAATCCACAGCTAAAATCACACTTGATGAAAAATGATGTGATCTCACTACATACCTATAAGAGTGGATAATGTCCGTAAAACTGACAAGACCAGAGTGAGGACCTTCTTCCTGGCTTGATCAACTGCCTTCTCCCTGTGTGTTCACATGGAGATTCCTCGGTGCGTGTGCACAGAGGGAGAGAAAGCTCTGGTGCTTCTTCCTTTTCTTATAAGGGCACTAATCGCATCATGGGGACTCCACGCTCCTGGCCTCACATAAACCTAATTACCTTCCAAAGGCCCCACCCCAAATACCACCATGCTGGGGATAAGGGCTTCAGCATACTGATTTTAAACGTATACTAATATTAAGTCTGTAACGGTGAATTTGCAAAATAAGTAGCTCAGCATTACTGTTGCATAAATTGCAGGTGGAGAAGAGAGAAAGTAATGCATATTAAAAATTGGACAATACTCTATCTTTAAAGGTCTCACAACAAGGTCCTACTGTATAGTACAGGGAACTATATTCAATATCCTGTAATAAACCATAATGAAAAGGAATATGGAAAAAAAATCTTGCAAGGAAGTTAGATTTTATTGTATAAGTTATGGAAAGCTATTGAAGAGTTTTACATGGAATAGCAACACAATCGGAACAACATTTTAGGCTTAATCAGGTAGTAGTATTGTAGATGGATGGGTGATAAGTAACAATGTCAGGGGGGGACTTTTGAAAAACATATAATGAGAGGCTGACCCAAGGCAACACTTGACAATGGGGATGGAGGGATGAGAATAGCTGTGAGATGTACAATGAAAAATCTGCAAGAAAACTTAGATATGGGAGAGGAAAGAGATGGAGGTTGGACAATGTCCCAGACTTGGAATGTAGAACCACAAACTCAACCTGGCAAGGGAAGAAGAGCAAGGGAAGAAAATTCAGTAGTAGAGGAAGTTGAGCTGATTGAGAAACAGATATTTGGGTTCATTGAGTACGCATAATATATAATTTGGATTTGGAAGACAGCATTTTTTAGGAGAACATTAAAGTGTCAAATTCCATAGAAAAGTCCAATAATATAAGATCAAAACATCAACCATTCAATTTAGCAAATGCATAGCACAATAAATGGGATGCACATGGTCCTTGCCAAAGTTCACACTATTTTAAAACACATGTGAACACATAACCATGAAAAAATTTCAAAATATTTATTCCAAAGTGTTCCATGTGGGGGACAGTTTACTGAGAAGTAAACTGACTACTCTCTACTCAATTAGGTAACATGAAAGAGGCTAGTTATGTGATCTTAGACTCAGTAGTCCCTGCCTCACATCAAAAATTTTAAGTGATTGGATATAGTTCAGTTATCCTTCCCACTATTAGTTTTAGCTTTTAACTTTTAGCTACTGTCATCCCAAAATAGATAAAACCAATGTGACTCCTAAAGGTCATGGCTAATATCTACATGAAGTCTCTAAAACAGTAAAAATTAATTTATTTTACATCTAAGCTTCTTTCCTGTCTACCTTGGAAAAAGATTAAACAAAATAAAATTGCAGTTAATTTAACTATATTCTTGTTGAGATTTCCTGGGTTTCTTATTAAAACTCTAATTGAGTATCTTTGCTTTTTCTTGGAAAATAGTTTTCAGTTGCCAGTTCCCTTGCTGGTTCCATGTGCATTAACAAACAGTGACCAGTGGGACCTCTGAGTAATTTAATATCAAGGTGCCGAGCAATCTGACATGTCAGAGCACCCCACAGGAGCGCAATTATTTCCTCTGAAGAGCTCATCGTTCTCAAACTGGGATGAAGTCTGTACGAGTAGAATTGCCCTTTCCTTGGGAAAATATGACTTTCTTTGCTGTTAATATTCTATGTACTTATGTTCAATTAGAGGAGAAAAATTCTGTTGTGGCTGATCTGAAAACACTTTTGCTAAAAATTACAGGTGGTTTGTCTAGAAAATTAATGTTCATCCATATTTATTCAGTTTTGAGATATTTTAGGGCACAGGTAAATGAAGTGCTGATAACTTTGGCTTAATGTGTGTATACTCCACTTCTGTTTTTCTTTGAGCATCTATGTTCCCCAGGCTAGGTGTGGTCACCAAACTAAGATGGGATTTTGCCTACACACAACCCCAAATCTTGTTTCAACATCTGCTTTATTAATGTCTAAAATATACTTAGGAAAAGTGTTGAAGTCTTAACCTATATGGAAACATTAAAGAGATATTTCCATTTTATTTGGAAGGAACTACACTTTTGAAGCGTGAGAAGTAACTGTCTTTGTTTTTACCACCACTTTCCGTGACCAGGGTAGTTAATTTCCTGCACAAAAAGACTATACAGGTTTAGTTTTCTCAACATCTTTGCTGACCAGCAATACAACTATTTTGTCCCTGGTTTATCTGCGGGATTTCCTTTTGAATTCCAACTTCCTTTTTCACTTGAATTTACTTTTTCAGGCTCAATAAAATAAGAGGCTGAAAGCCAGTTTCCTGGGATGAGAAGTTGTTTATTCTTCCTGATAGGCACCAAGCATTTGCAGAGGGTCTGCTGAGCATTTAACACTGGGTTAACCTGTAAGAACAAAAATTTGAATGAAACAGTTTCTGTCCCCAAGAGGCTCCTCGTCCAAGTGGGGAGTGTGGTAAATCCTTTGACATAGGAATGCCTGAAGAGCTGTGGGTAGGAGAGAAAAAGTGGTTCCAAGTTGAGAGAACACGGGCTAAGGTAGGCGTGAACATATCACATGCTCCATCTGGGGATAGGCAAAGCAAAAATTGCACCAGACAAATGTAGACAGGCAAACATGACTTTATTCCAGGCTATTGTAATAGGAGAGAGAGGCCGGAACTCAGTCTGACCTTAATTCCACTGAAACAGGGCAGAGGGATTTTCAAAGTCAGGATTCATCAGCTTCACCCAAAGAAAAAGCAAACCTTCTTGTACCCTTGTGACAGGAGTTAGTTTTCCAACTTGGAGCAAATCCCACCAATTAATTCCACACTCCAACAGAAACTGGAAAATGGGGTGCTATCTCCCTGAATGTTTATACTTCAAAGAGATGGCTCCAAGCCCTTGGCAAAAACAGTCCTGGGCTGTAAAACTTGCAAGAGTCTCTAAAAAAGATTTGCATTCATCACAAAGAGGCAGAGAAAAAATTTACAAGTTTTCTAAAGTAAATGCTCTAAGAGAAGGGAGGTCAGGGTCTAGAGTAGGAAGAAGCCTGATTAAAGTTTGGTGACACAGAAGGGAACATTCAGGATTCATGCCATCCAGGGCAGGATCTAGATGCTGGAGCACATAGACCCTGGAGTGACCAAGTGACAAAGTGAGAAGGTGGTCCAGGGCCAGGTCAGGGGTAATCTTGGAAGCCCTGATGTGGAGTTTAGGCTTCATTTTTTAGAAACAAGTAATCATTGAAAGATTTTAAGCTTGGGAATAAAATGATCAATTTTAAAAGCAGGGAAATATGCAAAGTTTTATGAACAGAGAATTGAAGAGGGTAAGACAGGTCATAGGAAGAATAAAAGAACATAGAAGGAGTTATCTTGCTTGGTACTCAAAAGTCTATGATGTGGGCACTTATTATTTCCACTTTCATGTGATAAAGCAGTGGCTCAAAGTGTTTAAGTGATTTTTCCAAATGTTGTATGCTTAGTTGTATACTTAGTGCACATGGGCAGTGTGTCTCCCAATAAGCACAGAAGCTTCCCACTTGACAATAGGGCTACTGAACCAGTGACCATCAAACAGAATATGCTGTGTGTCTGCTTTGTGAGAGGTGGGTGACCGGTGAATGATAGGGTGTGGTAATTATGGATGGATGGTACTTGCATGATGATGGAGAACTGAGAAGTGGGTCAGTATCAGTGTCAGAAGGGTTGAGATGGACATCAGCTCTTCCTAAAAGTACCCTCCTGGGATCTTGGCCAACATAAGCTTCTTTGGGTTTCCTAGATTCAGTGAGATAATACACACCAAACAGCTTTAGAAACTGTAAAATCCTAAGAGACGAAGGCTATTACTTTGGGAGGGAGGCTCAAGAGGGAGGGGATATGGGGACATGTGTGTGCATATGGCTGACTCTTTCTGTTGTGCGACAGAAACTAACACAGTGTTGTGAAGCAATTATACTCCAATACAGATCTATTAAAGCAATTTTTTTAAAGCACATTAAAAATTATAATATTGTACCTAAAAAAAATAAGAACATAAAATATTTAGAAGTCAGTTTCTATCTTAAGTGCACTAGGGTGGATCATATTCATTAGAGACCCATCATGAATTTTTTATAAAGTGAGAAATTATTTCCTGTTGTATTCCTGTTGTTTTTCATATGTTTAAGGCTCTCTGTGGATGACTCAAAAACCCTCCTTGAAACTCCAAAAAATGCCTTGAGAAAATGTCTACTTAAATATGCATCATTTGGCATATTTTGTGCGGCACGTTGTAGAAAACCCAACTCAAAATGTTTTAAACGACAAAGTTAATTTACTGGGTTTGCAACTAAAAATCTGGCATCGAGAAAAGAATCTTTATGTAATAACTCAAGCTACATACCCAGGGCCATGATTCATCCTGATTCTTCCCTCTGCCTCACTCAGTGTTGGTTTCATCCTCAGCCTGTAAGGGATGCACCGTCTCCCACCACTCTGCCCTGCAGTCGCACCTCATGTAACAGCAAAAGGGCCTCTACAGTTCCAGACCTCAGTCCTTACACATGTACTTCATAAGAGGAGACAGGATCACTCCTAATAGCTTCTGTGGAGAGAAGAGGAACTGTCCCCTTCCCAGAAGACCTTAGCAAGTATCTCCTCACATCCCATTGTTCTCCTTTGGCTTCTGGATTTTCCCTGAGCCATCTGCTGTGACCAGGGAATGGGGCGTCATCGACTGGTGTAAGGCAATCGGACTCTCCCCTGACCGCCACAGCTGAGCTTGGCTCAGTCCTGCCCCGTGCACATGGGCCCAGTGGTCCCAGAAGGATGGGTAACTGTGCTGGGAAGCCAACAAATCTCACTGTAAACCACCTTTGTGGTTGGCTTGGTGTGTTCTATTGGAAACATCCAAGCTTAAATTCAACCAGTTTCACCAAATTGATCTATTTGGGGGGATCTCTTTTTGAGTTACGTGGAAGTTAATGGGATCCTCCTCCAATAGGTTTATTAAAGACTTACTTATATTTTCCTCAAAGTATTCTATGGATTACTTAATAACTTAGTGTTTTGATTAGTGGAGTCTTACTGGAATTTGTCTGGGATCTGTTTTGGCGTGATGTTTACGTGAGGATCCAAGAAGCCTTTTTTGGGGGGAAAGTTGTTCTAAGATCTCACGGTCTTCCTTCCTGTATCCCTCCTTCACCTGTGGCCACAAGTCCTCTAGGTCTGCAGCATGTTTCTCACTGTACTTACTCATGTGAGCCCAATCCAATGTATTTTATTTTAGGTTTTGGCTAAATAGGCCAGGCCTTATTTTCATAACTGAATTATCTTATTTGCACTCATTTCTTCCCATACCATTGGAAAAATCAAGTACAATTCTGACCAGCAACTTCTCCACACTTTTCAAGATGGAATCTGTGATAATTATTTTTAATTTCTTAACTAACTCCAGGCATTAAAGGAAACTTCCTGAGATAAAATTATATTAATGTCTTCGGAATAAAAAGACATTTAGGGGGCTTCCCTGGTGGCGCAGTGGTTGAGAGTCCGCCTGCTGATGCAGGGGACACGGGTTCGTGTCCCGGTCCGGGAAGATCCCACATGCCGCGGAGCGGCTGAGCCCGTGAGCCATGGCCGCTGAGCCTGCGCGTCCGGAGCCTGTGCTCCGCGACGGGAGAGGCCACAACAGTGAGAGGCCCGCGTACCGCAAAAAAAAAAAAGGCATTTAGGAAAATATATATGAGGTAAGATTATTGTAAAAGAAAACAAAAGAACCTTAGTTCTTTTTTGGGCAGCAATCAGTTCTTCCGAAAAAAATGCTATTAGCTCAGAATTTCCTTTTAATAACTGGTGTACTTTTCCCATAATATACTTTATTCTGCAAAAATTGTCAGAATGACAATTTGAATACTGCTTAGTTCTTTCTGAGTTCATCTTAAAGAAGCTTTAAAACCTCTGATATAATGGACTATTGATATCTTTGGACAGATTATTAAATTTCTGAGGTCAAAGGGAATTTATAAATCATTCTCTTATTCAAAAAGGTTCATACACTTCTCATTTTAGTGGGGCATTTACCCAGCAGAAACTATTGTGTATACACATAGTATACATGTGTTGTATGTATACTCTTGGTGTGAGTACACACCTACACCTTTAATAAGTATGTATGGAACCCACAATGATTTTCTGCTCACCAAGCAATTCTTGATTCCTTTACACTCCTTAAATGTCTTGTTTATTGCTTCTCTTTTGTTGACATTTCTTAAGTCCTTCTCTCTGCTTATTCACTTTTCCCTGCTTCAGGATCATATCTAGAAGTATTAAGTTAGGAAGGTCAGGAATTTCATTATAGATTCGGAAAAAGGGGAAGCTCTAGCTGAGTGTGTGAGGAAGGAGGGTGCCGTAGAGCTGGACTGGACAGGGTGCCGGGCAGAGGTGGACGGGCAGAGCTGCCGTCCCCGGAAAGGAACAGCAGGGGGCACTGTGGTGCGGGGTAGAGCGGCCCCTGCCTTATCAGTTTTGTTTGATTACGGGCAATGGGATCATTCTTTTCCTCCCTCCCTCCCTTTTTTTCTTTCTTTCTTTCTTCTTTCTTTCTTTCTTTCTTTCTTTCTTCCTTCCTTCCTTCCTTCCTTCGTTCCTTCCTTCCTTCCTTCCTTCCTTCCTTTCTTTCTTTCTTTCTTTCTTTCTTTCTTTCTTCCTTCCTTCCTTCCTTCCTTCCTTCCTTCCTTCCTTCCTTCCTTCCTTTCTTTCTTTCTTTCTTTCTTTCTTTCTTTCTTTCTTTCTTTCTCTCTTTCTTTCATAGCAATTAGGCAAAAGTCCTCAGAGCCACTTCAGGGTATAAAACTAACAATACAATTACCTTTTATTTTAACAGTTGGATTTTAAAAATGGTCTATAGTAACAACAGCCATTTCTGTCCTGTGAAGTTTTACACAAAAATATCTAATCTTTTCAACAGCCCTACAAATCTTATTATTGGGTCCATTTAACAGATGAGGAAAGAGAGGCTCAGAGAATATGAATATGTATTCCAAGACTCACACAGTGGTGGAGGATGTACTCTCATCCAGGTCTTCTGATTCTAAATTGTGTTCTCTTAATAACCCCACTCACTAGCAACCATTCTATTTGAACAGTAAAACTTCATAAATTATTAGGAAACCAAGGGAAGTTCCCTTTGAACTAGCATAATACTTCAATAATAGAGCATCTAAAAGAAGAATGGAGTCGTGTCATGTGAAAACTTTTCACAAAAGCATCAACGGGTAGTTATTTTTAGGTTACTTGCTCTATTGAAATGTTAGAGTGCTATTAAATTAGCAAGAATTCATCTAAAATATTTATGTAATTTAAATACTACTCTTATATTTTAATTTTATGATTTAGATCACTGCACATGTATGAATCGTTTATTTATATTTATTTAGTGTTTCAATTAGTTTATGTTTATTCCCATATATGCTTACTCCACAGATTTTCTACAAGATGTTCTACAAGGTGTTCTATCTACCTGGCTAATTTGGTTATTTTAATGCTGATCCTCTTTTACTGTAGGGGGGCCTGTCTGTGGGGCTATTACTAAAAGCCTTATAAAGGAATTTGTCGGGGAAGACAGATCTAGAGCATGTAGCTCAGAGCCACACAGAGAAAAGTCTGAGAGATCATGGTAATGGCTTTTACTAAATTACCAACTGCCAGTCAGCCTGCCAGGCACTGCTCCTTTCTCTTGATGATGGTGATATTTCAAACCAACCCACTGTAATACGTGCAGATGTCAAAAACTGAACCCACCTTGATGCAGTATTGTAGATATCTGAGAAGGTTTACTTTCCTGAGCTAGAAATTACAGATATTAATTGTATAATGAACTTACACAGGCCACTGTCCAAGAATGCTCTGTATTGTTGAAAGATTCCACTGAAAGCTTCATGTAAAAGGTTAAATAATTTCTGAAGACCGAGATCCGAACAAATCCTTACCCAAACACCATGTATTTTTTTGCCTTGCAATTTAATGAGTGCCTTTGTAGATGGGATATCAAAACAGATGAGGGATTTTAATCAAAGTATATGCTCAATACCATATTCTCTCTTTGAGCAGGAAGCATTTTCCTCGACAGGCTTATGGGAGACCGAATGTACAGTGTGCGTCTGAGTGGGGGCCTGTCCATCGGCAGCTTCTGGGAAATATGTCTCCTTGAGGAGCAAAACGAGCAGGAATTGCAGAGTGAGAGACACCAGCAGTGAAACCAATCCTGTGCCTGATTAGTCATCTAATCATCACCTACCCTCGATAGAACCATGTCCTCACAGTGGGGTCTCTGCAAAGGAATTTTGAGTTCTATAAGTTACATTTCACTCACAAGAGAGCGGGTAGGATCCTGCTGCGTGGAAACAACAGACAGCAGGGAAATAACATGTGTTGCCACCTTGGTGACTTGGTTTCAAACCTATTTCTTTCTCTTAAACTTTTTATTGAAATATAGTTTATTTACAATGTTGTGTTAGTTTCAGGTGTACAGCAAAGTGATTCTGTTATACATTACATATATATATATATATATATATCCTTTTTTAGATTTTTTTTTCCATTATATAAAACCCATTTCTTTTTTTCTGGCCGTGCAGCTTGTGGGATCCCCAACCAGGGATCGAACCCACGCCCCCTGTAGTGGAAGCGCGGGAGTCTTAACCACCGGACCGCCAGGGAATTCCCTATAAAATCTATTTCTAACAGTTGTTCTTTTTATGGTCACATTCATCATTTCACCCATGATTAACATGACTTTAGATATCTTTAAGAGATTATTTCCCTATTTGACTATTTCTGTTAAATGTATGTTACGTATCCTTTAACTCAGGTTTCTTCCCTCAAGTATGCATACATTTTATTTGATGTATAGATGCTCTGTTGTATTCCTTGTTCTTTTGTTACAGGATTATGCTGTTTTAGAGAAGGAATCGTATGTTCCCAAAGCTCCATATTTGCTCTTATTTTTCTCCGATGGTCACCCGACAAATAAGCATCAAAAAAAGTGGAAAATTGAATTTCATAGGGCTGATACGTCGAGTCCTAAAGTGACATAGCATTAAAAATAGGAGGCATCATAGATAAATGTTAATGATTGCACATTTTCTGCAATATTAATAAGCCTTTAATCTTGTCATTTTCAAGGGCTTGGTGCCCTTTCTAGGGTGAATTAAGCCTTGTTCTTTATCACAGGATTTGAGTAAAACTTTAATTATTGATATAATACAACCCTATTATAACATAGCTCATTATTCAAGTCAGATCTACTAATATATATTAAGCACCCATTTTCTATTGGAACTATGCAAGGTGATTGGGGACACAAATTTAGAAGCAAAAGACAAAATGTCACACTCTTTGGGGTTTTTAAAGTATCCCTATATATGGTAGCCCAAAGGCTACCCCTTGAGATATTATAATCACATATTACAAAAATCTGAAATAATATAAAGAGCTTATAACCTGATAGAAGAGAAAGGTGTAGAAAGAGATAATTTTAACATTGTAGAGTTTTTTTTCTCAGTTGGTGACTTTCTCAGGTGATGTGAAATGGCACTCAATCCGTTCTAAGGTTCAGGAAGTCATCACTGATCAAGTGATGTCATATCTGTATCGTGAGAGAGTTTGTGTAAACAATGAAAGTTCGGAAGACTTCCGGGGAACAATGCCACATGAGCAAGATGGGTATAGCGTGCCCATGGATGCAGAACTCTAATTGTTCAAGATAGAAGGAAGGTGAAAGAGTTGCAGGTGAGGATGGAAATCTGAGGCTGACCTTCTGAGCATTCATTGAATTTAACTGGGCTTTGTTGTGGTAACACTTCCAAATATCGGTCACTTGACCTACTACTACAAGTTAATTTCTCCATCAGGTAAAGTCTGCTAGATACTGTGGCAAATCACCAGCATTGTTACAAAATACAGACCATCACACTGCCGTTCCAGGCTTATAATGCAAAGGATAGACACCAGAATATAGGACCTTAAGAAAGAAATAGATTTTTCTAATGGAGACTCATCCTTACGGGAGAGCACATTGTCCAGGACACACAGATTGAACTGCACACTGGACCAAAGGAGAGCCCAGTTGCCAAGGCTATCACAAGGGCTTGCAGTGAGAAGGCTTATGAAGCTGTAAATCGCCCCTCTTCTACCTCTCCAGTCCCGCCAAATATCAGTGGAATCGCAGGTAAAACTCCTTAGGAATTTGAAATGGGTTTTAAGTCGATTTAACCTGAATTTCAGGGACGACTGGGTTACTATTAACACAATGCCATGCTTGAAGAATGGTCTCAATCGGTGTTAGTTTTCCCTCATGCTTGACCCAATCATGGTTGGAGAAAAGAACACTTGCTAGGGGCAACCTAAAATGACAGTGACTCCAAGGCACAAGCAAACTGTGTGTTTGATAATCTAGGTTTTAGGGAAGTGAGTAGCAATTTTGTGCATTCCATGTCAGCCTGAAGGTATTCTTTTCTTTTTTACAGAGGACCTCAATAATTTTTATTTTTAAAATTCATTAAGTGACTAATCGTATCTATACTATTAAAGTCAACTGTTTACATACTTCATGATTAGGGCTTATATTTTAATGTCTTATTTCTAACTGTGGTTGTAACTTTTTCAAATTCAAGAGTCTTGTTTTATATCCATATCTTTGCCATAATGCAGAGACGTTAGTCATACTCCGTAAATCTTTGGGCATGGTGATGATGATTTGTGAACAAGAGTCTCGTTTTGCCTTATCTATCACTTTAGGTGCTATAATTGTTTTCCTGTTCACTTTAGCCCTCTTCTGAATTATCATCAACAAGAACTTGTCCTTGAAATTAAGACTATCTGGGGACACACGTGAATCATCTTCTGGTTTGAGCTGTAAGGGAGTGGGACACAGTTCAGTGTACTTTAATGGCATTATGTGTTTAAAAGATAGGGGAAAATAACAAGGAAATTTTTATCCTAATCATGAATGACCCTTAATCAGAACCCTACCTTCCGTGGCATGTTAACATTGGGTAGATGGAACAAAGAATTCAAAAGTCAGACCTCGACCTCATTAGAGAATAAAAGCAAGAGGAAATGATGTCAGTAGCCAACTGTGGGATGCAGGATGAGAAAGCTCATGAAAATGAAGCTGGAGGGAATGTTGAGAAAAGGGGCACCACACACTCGAGGCCCCTCAGCAGGACCAGCGCTAACAGAATGAAGAAAGCGCCTTGATGTCCGCTGCCTCTCCACATGTGCTGATTAATTTCATAAGCTTCCGGTTTCATAGAATGGAAGCACATTTAACTGGAGATAGTTAAGGAAAGAATAATAACGTTAAATAGGTTAAGAATTTGTTTCCTTTTTCAGATGCACGAGCTGTAGTCACTTTTAATCACCTCACATCTTTTAGCTGGGGAATATAATGGACACTTAGCTTCTTCATGTTTTAAGAGTAGCAAAATGGTGAAGTGAATTACTCATTCGTTTCCCTAAGCTTTCGTGTTTCTGCACTCCTTCCTGCCATGTCTTTTCTCTAGGTCTCAGTTGAAATGTCTCATCTCTTCTGGATCATTCTTTGATCTGCCCAGAGTCCACAAGTAGCCGGCCCTTCCTATTCATACGCACACAAGTGTCTCTATTGTAGTCCTGGTCATCTAACACCAGAGGTACTCATTTATGTTTCTCTTCTTTCTGTGAGGCCCACCAGGGTAAGGGTGATGTTCTGTAGTTGTTCTGACTTCCCAGGTATTAGTACAGTGTATAAACAAACTTAAGAAATATGTGAGAAACGTAAACGAGAGAAAGTTAAGGTCTTGAACACCAGAGGGGCCTTCAGTCAGCGCTACAGAGGATCAGCTTCATTTTGTGACTCTCATTTGTCTGCTGATCGGATTGATAAATCCTGAGGTTGTGATTTAACACCATCAGGCTCCTTTCCCTTAAATTCCCGGAGTCTGAGAGAAGGAGAACCTACTTTGGGCTCAGAAATGCAGGTCTTGTGGTGAGGGGGAAGTGGATAGAGAGACTTTGGTTTGTCCTTAATTGAGGCGGGGGATGGATTTAGGCACAGAAAAAATCCACCCTTTATTCGAACGTGTTCCCTCCTCATCTTGGTCCTCAGATGACCCCTTCCGGTTTTGCTGACCTTGCCAGAAAGACTGTCCTAACGGTTATGATCACAGCCCGAGAGAGTATGTCATAAAATAGACGTTGGTTCAATTATGAATAAAGAGTAAGAACCACAAATGAAACACAGACAGCAAATGAAACCAAATACTGGGCGAAACAAAGAAACAAATTTTAAACAATAATTGATAACATCGCAGTATGTAAGAAGATTGGAACAGCCCTATAGATATTTATGTAATATTATTCTCCCACAATTTCTCAAACAAGAGCAAAATGCTTTTGTTATTTGTCCACAAAACCACCTTTGGCTTCCTTTGCATTAACATGTAGGATAAATGTTTGCGTGATCTTTTAAGGCTTAAATGAGATTTTTGCCAATACCAACAGTGTGTTCCAGTCACAGTTAGTTTCCCTTCATCTCATGAACTTCCAGAGCTGCAGAAAATTACTGTTTGAAGCCAGGTTGTATTTCACATAGAGGGTTGAAAATGCACGCACAAAAAAGACATAATCTCTAGGTGAACTGCTTCCTGGTGCTAGTAAAGTTATCCATTCTGTTAAATAAGCCCCCGAGAACTTGCATTTGCCTGGGTCCTAAATTTAATAAATATTCAAATGTTACTGATTGATCAGACGCAAAAGGCTTACTCTGTGATTCCAATTATATGTCCTTCTAGAAGAAGCAAAACTCTAGTGATGGAAAGCAGAACAGTAATTCCCGGGGTGGGGGGGGCAGGATTGGTTGCAAAAGGGCACGAAGGAACTTTTTGAGGTGATAGAAATGTCCAATATCATGATTGTGATGGTGGTTAAATGACTACACATTTGGAAAATTCATCAGATTGTGCATTTATAATTGGTCATTTTCACTGTAGGTCAACCATACTTGGATAAAGCTGATAAAATTGATTGACCAAGTTGAGGGCATTATAACCTGTGATTCTTCTAAGTCATCACTGCAATTTTCTTACGTTTCAGAGTTATGTTCTGAAGAAATTTAGAAAATTCAAGTGTTTCTCACTCTATTGCAGGCAATATTATGGGCTACAATTGGGCTAAAACCAAGTCAGTTTCTAGATTAAGCAATTGATGGTGGGGCATAGACGGGATCAAGGAAGTGGGAATTAGTATGGTCCCTGCCTCATGTTCTGGGATAAGGGTTGATGGTACTATTAGTACGTTACCCTCCGGGGTTACTGACTTTCAAAGCTTTGTTTATTGTATTGGTTGATTCATTCTTAATCAATCATGTTGTGTGTGTGTGTGTGTGTGTGTGTTCACACACGCACATGCTCAAGCATTGTGTGGTGGAAAAAAAATTAAAATGAGCGTTCCAGTTCTATCACTTACTAGCTGTGTGACCTTGAATAAATCACTTACTTTAATGCAATTAAAAATAAAACGCTAATATTCAATATGGTAAGGGGTTCAAAAGATATTGTTACTTTAACTATCAAAAGTAGTCACGAAATCAACCAAATTCCATGAGAAATGATTGCCTTGACATAGAGGTAGCTGTTGAAGAGTTTGCAAGTTCAGTACCTGCCACCTTCATGAGGACAGGTGGGAGGTAAACCCATGCGGTGACATTGCCACTGTCTGTCTGATTGTTCTCACAGCTAGTGACACATTTTACTAATCTGTCTAATGACTTCAGGTATTGATCTTCACGAAATTATACTTCTATCACTCTTATTCTCTTCAAATAAACAATTAGCAGTATACAAGATTGTTAAAGAATGTGCCAGTTTTGAACTCATATGAACAGAATCACCAACAGAAAAATCTTTATTTCTCAGAGGTTAATATTTCAGTTTGCAGAATAAAAGCAAATATAAGAATAAATATAAATAGGAAATGTATATATATTTTCAGTTTCTCAATCTAATATCACAATTCATTCGATGTTTTGCCCTGTCTTCCTTCCCTTTTAAATGGCCCATGTTTCAGATAACTTACTGGAGTTACGATTTCTCATCCTGATCTGATACAGAGAGCAAGTTTATGCTGTCCACGTCTCGGGTCGGGAGGGGCCCTGAGGACGGGCTTCCTGACAGGTGATCGATTATCCTGGATTTTGAGGGTAATGAGGAATGCCGAATTTATTCTTTGCACAAGTTTTCCAAAGGTAGCGCAAACTCAGAATTTTAGAACCAAAGGGACATGATCGATCCTCATTTCTCAGAAGAGAAACTTGAGACTCAGGTCAACAGATGTGCTGCAAGTCGTACAGTGACATAATGCCAGATCTGGATGGAGCTGAGACATGAAGCAGGATCTGAATGCTGCAAATCATGCATTTGGTCTAGATTCTGCACTGGCCCTTGTAAACATTATGCCAGGCATAGCGTGCTTTTTCATGATTTTTTTTCTCCCTTTATCATCCACCTACCTGGTGTGCGGCCCCCATCTCCTCCCTCTCCATCCCCATTTCCTCATCTTATATGGCCATTGGCTGAAAGTGACAGGATTAATTGAGGATTGAGGTACCTGCTGAGGAGATAATCCTGGAAACTTAATGTGGGGTTTTAGAGACAAAAATCTCTCTTGTATTCAATGAACGGAGATATGATCTGAAATGGCAAGGGTGACACCATCACCTGTAGGTATATGGAAGGTAGAAAATACACCTAATTTACCAGGTGATTTATCCCAGGGGGTTTTCGACCAGGGTGTATCAAGTGTTACCTGATTGCTCCCATCGCCTATTAAAAAAACGCGTGAGGACAAGAATAAGCAAAGACTCTCAAAACTACAGCGTGACTTGCTAGTTTGGAAGGCTCCCAGCCCTCCAGATGCTAAAATTAAAAATGGCTTCTGAGTAAGTATCTAATCCAGAGCACTGTCAGGAAAGCTGGCATAGAGATGACGTCGAGAATATCACTGTGAAACGTTTAGTGACGCCTTGGAAAGATCGACCTTCCGTCAGACCAAGGGCCCTCTAAGGCCATGTGGCAGGGGTTGGTTCCTCACAGTTCTCTACATCACATCAAACGTTGGACTTCTAGGAAACTTAAAGGGGGTGTTTCTCAAGCTGGTCAGCAGGGCTCATTTTTACGCGATCTGGGTGGAGTGTTGCAGGATTCCATGACTTGGTTCCTAGCAAGGGTGTTAATCAATGGTTAACCTGTGCAGACTCCCCGGCAGCCCTGGAATGTGTTTCTCTCTCCTAGAGACTCTGGCAGAGACAAGGAAGAGCCTGAAAGGAGTGAGTCCTGGGCTCCATCTCATTCTGTCAATGGTCTGTAAATAGTCTCCCCGTAGTTTTCTTTAGATTCAGGGGAGCTCAGCCCCTCTGCCCTCCTTCAAAAGCCAGCACCTTATCTTTATTCTCTGTTGTTGTTTAACCTCCTCCACGCCTGGTGTAGAGTGGATCCCTATCTTCCCAGTTTGCACGGATGCTCTAAAGATTTCTCTGCCAAACTATCTGGACAAAGAGGCAGAGAAAACAAACACAAACAGTATGGGACAGTGACAACATTGTACACATTCACATCCACACATAGACTTCTTTCAGTGTCTGATATCCATGAGTCCCAGAACAACAAGTCTCAAAGAGGATTCCAGGACTTTGAAAACTTTTGTGGACAAGTTCTGTGTTAAAGTTTAAAAAGGTTTCTTTTTAGTAACATGCCTTGAAGTTTTTAAAGGCAAGTGTTCGTAATGTATTTACTATTTTTAAAAAATTTTTTAAAAGTTAAAAACACTGTGTATATATAACCTGGTTTAAAAATATGAGTGTATATATACATATATATTTGTATACACACACACATTATATATATATAAAACAAACCCTTCTCAAGTGCAACATAAAGCATTTATAAAAATTGTGGCAGGGCTTCCCTGGTGGCATAGTGGTTGAGGGTCCACCTGCCGATGCAGGGGACACGGGTTCGTGTCCCGGTCAGGGAAGATCCCAAGTTACAGGCTAGTAAAATGGGATTATGACTGACCTGGAAAAGGAAAGGACGTCATCCAGAGATGTGTCCAGTGACTGACAGGACTATGGGCTTCCCTTCTAAGGGAGTGTAAACGGGATGATGCTGTTTGAAAGCACAAATGTCCATGGGAGAGCATGTATAGCTGTGGAGGACCACAGGACTGGCCTTCTTCTAGTGAGTTCCTTTGCAAAGACTTGAAATCTAAAAGCTGCATTTCCCAGCCATTCTCATCGATAGGGGTTCTGCAAGTGAATTAAATTCCTTCAATTACATAAACTTAATGAGGTCTGATAGGTGGAAGTTAGGTGGAAGCTATACTTCTGGATGTTTTGGAAAGTCAAGTCAGGAGAGAGAGAGAGAGAGAGAGAGAGAGAGATAATATAAATAATATATAAATATAATATACTACTTTATAAAAATAATATATTATATAAAATAATATATAAATTATATATATTATACTTATAATATAAATATATATATATTTTCCTGGATGAACACTCAAGATTCCACTACTGCATCGTTTTCAAATATTTTATCAGTACTCAACACTCAATAGAGTGTTTTTATGCTTAAAATAATTGGAGTGGTTCCATTTCCTGTAACTGAACACTTACTGGCATAATTTTTTTTTTTTTTTGCGGCATGTGGTCCTCTCACTGTTTTGGCCTCTCCCGTTGCAGAGCACAGGCTCTGGACGCGCAGGCTCAGCGGCCATGGCTCACGGGCCCAGGCGCTCCGCAGCATGTGGGATTGTAGCAAACCAGGGCACGAACCCGTGTCCCCTGCATTGGCAGGCGGACTCTCAACCACTGCGCCACCAGGGAAGCCCACTTACTGGCATAATTTTTAATGAAGAAATGTTAGAAGAATTCCCCTTAAAGTAAGAAAGGAGACAAACATGACTATGCTTGCTAATTCTATTCACTGTAAAGAGTGGAGAAAGACAGGAAATAAAATTTAGAAAAGAAGAAATAAAACTCAGATGCTGCTGATAGGAGAACCAACTGGAAATACCTGCTGTTGAGTCAGCGTGCATCTTCTCTTATCCCCTGAGGAATCCCTAATACTCACACAATACTGTCTGCCATGACACAGACTTGATTTTAAAAGTCAGAGATGTCCTGGAGTTAAAAATGCCAATCTTTTTCTTACCTATCAGCATATTGAACAAAATATCTCACCAATAGGCACGTTTGATTGGTGTGTACATGTTGCCCGAGGGAGGCCTTTCCAGTTTCGTTCGGACAGCTGTGCTACTGGAGAAAAGGGCAAAGGTCTGCATTTCGACAGAGTGTAAACTCTCCAACCTCAAATTATTGTTTCAGCTTCACAAATTCTAGGGTTAGTCCCTCTTCCATATTTAAATGGTGCCATAATGATTCATGGTTTTCTCTTTTCTGGCTAAAAATTAAGCCTGCATTTATATAGTATAGTTTGTGGTTATCTTGAATTCTGGCTATTAACCTCCTTCCAATAGGTTCATGTGTCTTGCTCCATCTTAACTTTCACGCTGAAAACATAATATGATATTCTTGGTGTGTACATGACAGTTCAAAAGTAGAGTATTAATCACATATTTTATTCTAGATAATACATGTCTATGAATTTACTCTTATTCATGAAGACTGGGGTTGAGGGTTAGCCCATAGTGGCCACGTTGCACTGCTGATCCTATGTTCTTTTTTTCTTCCTTAACCTCGCTCTGCCTAGCTAACACAGCCAATAACACATGAATCACTTCCACCTATGAGAAGATAATTTTGCTGTTTAAGTTTGGCATCTTGTTCTTAGTGGGGATTTTTCCTCTGTTCTCCACTCCGCTATATCTCTAAGCACCCAACAGCCACTCACCCTCATACCCCATTCTATAATTTCCCAGCCCAGTAACTGACCTCCCCAGACCCTGATTTGTACTTTGTACCTCGCTGGAGATAGGACCTCCATGAACTCCTTTGGTTGTGGCTCTAGTAACCTGTCTATCCTTTGCAAATCTTTCTCCATGTGGACTGAAGTATGGCCTGAATTGTAGACCTTGTAAGGATGCTAGTTAATACCACTGGGAGCCCATGAAACTAGGAAATTTTACCTGCTTGATCAATACACCTCATCACTTCAATCAGCCTCTTTGGATAGTGACACCATCCCAGGACTCACCTTCTGTGGTCTGGTGGACTTTGCCATATTTCTTTCCCATCTTGCTTCTCCATGAAGGAAGCCTGCTTCCCTGCAGAAGAAAAAAGCTCTGTGGCTATTCTAGTGCCCCAGAACGAATCACCTTACTCCCGAGTCCCCATCTTTTCTCTGCACCTAGTTATTTTTCCTTTTTTTATACATAATCATTGATATCTTAACTCGTTAGAGGACAGCCTGGGCAACTACGTACTCCTCTTCAAACAGATCATTTTTCCTTAGTAAGGTCGTGTGTTAATACATCTTCACAATTTTGCCATGAGAGCCCCCATCCTGCCTGAGTCATTCTCCCTTTTAAAATCTCCTGTTGTTGGACTCACATTTGCTCTTTGAAGTTTAGAGAGACCCTGAATCTTTCAATCCATTTGATTCGACCAAATATGCTATGGATGCAAAAGCAAATAAAACACTCTGCCTCTGAAGACTCAAGTCCAGTTAGGTTAACAGGCAATGCCTCACTATATGAATTGGGCAGGACTCTAGTCCGTGGTCTTAGCAAGTATGTGAGGGCACAGAGGATAGAACAGGATAATCTGTAGAGGTTTAGAAAAGTGAATAGGAATTTGCCAAGTACAAAAAAATGATGGAGCATTTCTGACAAATAGGGCAGTATATGTAAAAGCCCTGCTGTGTGAAAAGGCATATGTGTCCAGGGAAAAGGGAAGACATTGTTATGGCTGAAAGATGGTGTAGGACAGGGGAGGGATTTTAGGACAACAGGAGCAAGATGACGAAGAATATGTTTTCCTGTTAGAGTATGAATCTCATACGGTAAGATCCACAGAAGTGTCTTCAACAAGGGAATGCGAAAATCCATGTTCTTGAAAAAAAAACCTAAGATATAGCTAATTTGGGGGAATTCTAGTATTTCACTTTTATAGGCTAGGAGAACTGAAACAACTGTTTTCAGAAAGCACTTAAGCCCATTGCAGAGGCTGTTGGGCAACACTCGAATATGTAGCAAATTGCAGTGTATATGGTTAACAACTTCTAGGCATTTATCATCCCCTACGTCTACCTGGGTATTTCCCACGTCCATATTCACATTCCAAGTTCTGCCACAAGTAGCAGTTTGATGGACAGCAGCTGAAATTGCATTTTCAAACTTATTTTTGGATTGTGGAAGAGACTGGGTTGAACATTTTCTTTACTTCATAAGAGTCTAGAGGATCCCAGCTTATCTTCCTGTGTTCCTTGGAGCCTACACAAAGGCGTGTTGTCTGTAAGTAAGGTCTGAGCGTAGGCGGTATCTTGCTCACTGTTGAATCACAAAGAGCTGTCACAGGGCCTAGAAACCAGCAAACTTTCAATAACGTATTAAACGAATGAAAGAAACAAACAGAACGGTCTCCTTGAACCACAGTACCTCCTTAGCAGCAGTTGAAGAGGAGTCAAATATGGAATTATAAAAGTGATATGAGATTCTAACAGGTTTGTGTCAGGCTGGTATGTTGTGAGCCCTAATAGTCCCCAAAACCTGATCTGGAAATATTCAGTTTCTTCTTCCCGCGGGTAGCATCAGAGACTCAGAGGGTTAGCATTACTGGGAGAGAAATGTCTAAACTCATCAACTGATTAAAAGTTCAAACACAAGTATAAAGATTTTAAAAGGTTGTAGGAAAAAGTGACTTTCTACTACTTGTGTTTTTCATTCCTTCTTTCTTGTTGTATTTTACTTTGTGTATTATATACATATATTTATCTGAGGCATGGATGCATAAACACTCACAATGACTGAGGCTATAAGAGTAACATGTCTAAATGAAATGTAGTACAGGACAGAGAGACAGGAAGTATTGACACTTTCTCCTTGTTTTTGGAGTCTTAGCCATTTTTGAAACATTTAACGTTCAGTCTCCTTTTCTTTTATTTATATACTAAGCAAGAATTTAGCACTTGATATTTGACATAAATCATGCTTAGGATTGAATGAAAATAGTTTTCTTCTTATATGTATGTTTGCCTTCTCAAATTCAGATCTCCCCCAGGACCCATCTTCTTACCTCATCACAATTGTCATACAGTAATTTTTTTGGATTGATTCTGTTACAGGTCAACAGAAAATGTATAGGAAACAGCAAAGGTAAGAATCTTCTATTAGTGGCTACAGCATTGTGTCAACCCAAGAGCAACCTCTTCACCTACCTCCAATAAAGATGTAAGCCATCTACATCTCATTCAGAGACTGGGAATGCAGACAAAATTAGGTAATGATATAATTTTACCTCTTAAGAAAGGCACTTAAAGGATATGTAGGCTAACCCTGTGTTTTAATTAGGAGAAACAAAGATTGAGAGAAGTTACAGAGATGTGCCCCAAATCACAGGTCAAGTTGATATCAAAGTCAAGACAAGAACACAGGTATCTTGTTATCCAGTGTTCTTTCTGCAATAGTTTGTAATGGTTAGTGTTATATGGGGGTCCTGGAGAACATGTTTTCCATGGCATATACCATCGTAGAATAGCAATTAATCACACGACTGCAAGCATTAATAAAGCTGCCATTTATTAGGCACTTTTCTTATGAAGAGAACTTTATGCTCATACCTGGCCTAATATCTTTGTGGCAACCTCATATGATAGATACTATCATTCATATTATTTTATGAATAAGGACAATGACACTTAGGAAAAGTAATATCTTTATATGTGGCCATGCTACAGTTAATCATGAAACTAGCACCCTAACCCGAATTTTATCTAACAAAAATTCCCGTGTCCCTGACTACTAAGCTATACTCTGAGTCAAGCTTAGCTCTGAAAGAAAGAGATCAGATTAGCCCATGCCTATCCTTCCTACTTTAATAATCAACAGTTTGATTCCAGATACATTCATGGAAGTTTGTGTCTTAAAAAACAATCATTAAGAAACTCTAAGTGAAAAATACTGGGAATTCAGTGTTCTTAAAGGGTTACTGACTTCCCCTCCGCCCCAGACTACAGTGAACTGATCTCAAGGCTCCTACATATAAATAGATCTTTGTAGTTGTCACACAGAGAACAGAGGGCTGCTCTAATGGGAATGGCCTGCAGTTGAACCCTGATCATTTGTCCATTAACATTTTTACCTGTTTTCAATTGAAAGGATGGTACACCTACAATTTTCCTTTTAAATCATACAAGTCTCATGCTGACAAACACTGATCTTTTCCAAAATACCAAAAATGTGTAATTTAAAAAAATATTCTGTCCTATTATTTAACTTGTTTATTTTTTACATCTTTATTGGAGTATAATTGTTTTACAATGGTGTGTTAATTTCCGCTTTATAACAAAGTGAATCAGCTATACATATATCCCCACATCTCCTCCCTCTTGTGTCTCCCTCCCACCCTCCCTATCCCACCCCTCTAGGTGGTCACAAAGCACCGAGCTGATCTCCCTGTGCTATTATTTTAGAGGTACAGCCAGAACTCTTTGCCAGGGAACAGGTTATCCAGTTAGCTCATTTTCCGTGCCCTGGGGTTTCTCTGTCTCCTTGTTCTGTTCTCTTTGAAAGCATTGTACCCATTAGCATCACCATTGCAAGCTGAGGAGAGGCAGGCCTGAGAGAGGCTATGCCTTCTTCAAAGCAGTTGAGTAGATAAATAAGCTGAGTACAACAAGGATCTGAGAGAGTATCTGACGTCTCTCTATATTTTTACTATTTCTCATCTACATCAATATTGGAAATCTCTAGTTGAAAGTTTAGCTTCACCTGCTGCAGGCTCTAATTTCTGTAAGAAAAGCATGGCAATAGATAATAGGATTAGTTAGAACCTTGATAAAGTATTAAGCTTCTTCCACTAGTTTCTTGATTTTAAATTTATCAGTTAAAAAAATGCATTCTGAGTATTTATAAGAGAACCTTAACGTTTTTATCAGCTATAATGCTCAGAATCGTATTTCTCAAACTGCGACCCCCTACGAGCCCAGGAAAAATCCCATATGAGCCCAGAAAACATTCTTAGAGGCTTTGAGGTCTTCTATATTATCACATTAAGTGTTTATCTTTAATGAAACATTCAATATAAGTATATTCTGGGTCATCAGCACTGCTGCCTGGAACTGACTCCCAGCTCTTTATTTCTGCTGCCATAATTACTTTTGTGTTTAACTTCACTCCAGGTAAAGACCATAAGTAAACATTTGCAGTACACTGTAGGAAGGAGGGTTTTGCAATCACTGGAGAAAAGTAATAGAGGAACTGAGCCGTGACACATGTCTCCCTGGCAGAGGCTGGGTAAGTTCAGAACTACCTCTACCATCACACATTTCCCATCTCTGTGTTGTGAGTTGACTTATTTGTCAATTTCCAACAGTTCATTGTCAAGATTTCCTCTGCTCCTGATAGCGGCAGTGATTACGATATATACTCACGCAGTGAAGGATTCGGGAATGCAGCTATGCAGACTTTACGTTCACGCAGACCACAGTACAGAATTAGCAAGTGAACCCTAATTAGACTTGGCATTAGAGAACTTCTTATGCAGCATTTCATTGAAGTGAGAAGCCTTATTAGCTTAAGTAGTCAAGTCTTAAAATTATTAATACTTTCTAAAACACATCAGTGCGAATATGCATTTTCTATATTAATATATTTAAGTCAACATGGGAGAAACTGTTAAAACAGAAAGAAACTCAGGGCAAAATCTTCTTTGTTATTAAATACAAATTCTTTATTATTGAAGTCATCATTTGTAACTTAATTTCAAGAAAATAATCTAGTTGAATAAATAGTAATTTGAAATAAATTCACATTGTTAGTTTTGTTTTTATTTATTTTGTAATTTCTTTTGGTTCTATAGATACATAGGAATATTAAGAGCGAGGGATTTACACTAGGTTGTGCAGATTTAAGTTACTATGTGATCAAAATACGGTACCGGGAAATTTTTATTCCCTGCAAAAAGGAGACAATACATTGTAAGAGTCTGAGAATATACTGTGATATGCTCTATAAATGGTAAACACTTGGTAGAATGTTTTCAATATATTGGAATTACAGAACTGGAAGAGAGCTTAGGTATCATTTACTCTAGTCCCCTTGTTTAGGCAAAACATGGACTCAGGTAGTTAGAACCCTCCTCCAAGATCACTTAGAAAGTGAAGTCATTCAATCAAGAAATAATTCTGAGCACTTACTCCTAAGTGCTAAGAATATAATGTACACATGTGGTTAACGGCAGAGCCCCACCTAGAAGCTACACCTTTTATGGCCAAGCCCAGTCTGTTTTTATTTCTCCATGGGTCTTTCTAAGCCTGAACACCAGCCAGGAAGAAGCCTGATGTCTTAAGCAGGAATCAAACAAATCACAGTGGCTTCTTCCATTCTGGGTTCTGCTTCCATTAGCATCACGATTCATTTTGAATTTAGTTGATAAGGTTGAGATTTTAGTCTCAGCTATAGAGAAAGAGAAGCAAGGGAATAAGTTAAAAAATTATGTATATGAGCTCAGGCTAGCCATACAAAGTAAACTGTGGCTTTTTCTTAATCAAAGACCAAGTTTTATTATTTTGATGAGGAGGGCAAAGCTTCATTATCATCTCTTGGTCTTTCCAACTATGATAAGTGACAAACTAATGTGGAAATTTTGCAAATTATTGAGAATATCTATGCTGTTTATAGGCTCAGTCACTGGGAAGGTACCAGGTGAGCTTGTTGTGTCGTAGGGCATTTGGTACAAATACCAAACTGCATTTACCGTCAGCTCTCTCTATGCTTTATTCTCATTCATGTAGCACCAGTATAATCCCAAGTCCTTAGGGCCTGGGTCCAAGAGGCCTTGAAAATGTTGGGTATTTCCTTTTCCCTATTTCACAGTTAGCTCAATAAATAGAAAGTCCAGTTGTGTAATATTATGGTGTGGTTTTTCTAAGAATATCCAGCTTCACTTTCATTCAAGGGCCTCTGAATCAGTGTGAAAATCAGGGGAGGAGTTATGACTACTGGTTGGATACACTGAGGAACGTCTTTCGTAGGTGCATTAATACTGTTTCACCAAACATTTCCAATTCTTCTTCCTCCAAGGTTGGGGTAGGATGGCTCTTTGTGATCCCTCAAGGATCTGAACCTGCAGTGCATTCTCTCCATACCATAGCAGTTTCTTTGAGTGAAATCTAGAGAAGCAACTCTGATTAACTTAAGGAAGAAAGGGCCTGGTGCCTTTTTTTATTGGAAAGATGATGAGTAGCTTCAAGAGTTGGACAAAGGGGGAGGTTGAGGAGAGGGACAAGAGCAAACACTCAGGTGTGAGCCGCAGAATGACGTCTGACCATCCATCTAGTTCATTGGTTTCGAACCGTGAATGAACCCTGGCTATGCAGTAGACTCACCCGCAGAACTTTTTCTTTTCTTTTTTGGCCCTGCCTGGGGGCTTCTGGGATCTTGGTTTGCCTACTAGGGATCAAACCTGGGCCCACGGCAGTGAAAGCAGCGAGTCTTAACCGCTGGACCGCCAGGGGATTCCTCACCTGCCGAACTTTTAAAAAGCACTTATGCAAAATATAAAGTAAAAAAACTGGGGGCATCAAATTAAGGACCCCATGGATGAAATTAATTGACAGGTAGTGGTACAAGGAAAACGGTCTCAAGTCTATATCTGGAAGCTAATATCTAAATATGCAAAGACTGCTTGGAAATTCACAACAAATCAAAAGTAACCCTGATGTAAAAATGAGTAAAGGATATGAAAGGGTGATCTCTATAAGAAAAAAAGAAAAGCCCTAAAGCTAACAAACTCATGAAGAGATACTCAGAATCATTGATAAATATAGAAATGAAAACTACAACAAAAATATACCCTTGGAAACGTTGGAATGAAAAAATTAACAAACTGGGTGTTGCCAAGGATTAGTGCGGATTTGAATGCTTTGGGAGTGTGGAGTGGTATACCATTTGTAAGAGCAATCTGTCATTTAGCCAAATTACGCACATAGCACAGTAATTCCATTCTTAGCTATATACCCCAAAGAAATTCTCACATAGGTCTCTACAGGAACATGCTCAAAAATATTCATCGCCGTGTTATCTGTGTTACAAAGAGTTGGTTTCAAGTTGGCTGTCCATCTCTGGGAGAAGAGAAAATTAAAGTTGATAGTTATAAACCAAGGAGAATTATGAAGCAGTTAGAAGAAGGAGTTAGAGGCAATGAATTAAATATATACATGGCAACATGGATGGATCTTAAAAGCATTTGCTTATGAAGAAAGAAACAATATAACGTACCTAGCACAATACCATTAAGAGACTCTAATCCACATGCACACCAAATAAAAAATACGCATTTTTTTTCAAGACTACATTAAACATCTATCTATCTACTACAAGATACTAGAAGATAATTAGATAATGTTATAAAAATGAAAATAACATAAAAACTAATGGCTCTGCTCCTCCCCAGAACAATTTCTCCCTCTCCCTCTCTCTTTCTACTTAGTTTTGGAGAGCTCCTAGGTGATTACAGTGTGAGGTAAGAATAACTATTGAACAGAATATAAAATCCACAAAAAAAGAATAAAAAGTCTCCAGTGGCCTTTTCCTCTTATGAACGTCTTCACACAAGATTCCAACTACAGGTGAGAGAATCTGATTACTTAGTATAAGTGGTATCTGTGCCCCCGGGCTCCTGAGATCAGAGCCCCTCCTGACTACATGCAGAGCCAGACGAGCTGTTTCCCACAAAAGGGGTGCCGGGCAGCCCCAAACCCCAGGTGGGCCTTACTCTACCCAACAATAATTAGCCTGGATGTTTGGAAGTTTCTGATTCTCAAAATATATTTAAGACAAGATGTTTGATTCCAGGATGATAAAGATTCATTAGTGCATGACAATTAATCACTATAAATTCAGGATTCAAATGATTCCACTTAAATAATTCAGTATTGCTGAGTGCTTTGCTTTTACTACACGAAGTACAGAGAATAAAAGAAAAAATATATGTATATTTTGGATCTTGCCAATAGGAATTCCAGGTTAGACGGATTACGGTCTGTCATTAGTGCCATATAATGTCTCAGGATGAGATATATGTCAGATTTTTGTAAATAATTAGGAAAAATTACTGAGGAAACTATTTGTATGGGAATTTTAGGCAAAACCCCTTGCATATGCTCTAAAATTTCCTGTTGATTATTTTGATATTCCAACACTGGATGGAACTCAATTCCCCCTTCTCGTACCTATTAAGGCAACAATGTGTTTATCATGAGTTTGGGCAAAGCTTCATTTTAATTACTGCACATGTGTTCTAGCGATAGAAAAAGCTTTCGATCTAGAAGGGATCTTTGGATTCTCATTATCTCCAGTTTTAGTTTTATTAAAAAAAAAAAAAAGAGGACTTCCCTGGTGGCGCAGTGGTTGAGAGTCCGCCTGACGATGCGGGGTACACGGGTTCGTGCCCCCGTCCAGGAAGATCCCACATGCCGCGGAGCGGCTGGGCCTGTGAGCCACGGCCGCTGAGCCTGCGCGTCCGGAGCCTGTGCTCCGCAACGGGAGAGGCCACAACAGTGAGAGGCCCGCGTAACGAAAAAAAAAAAAAAAAAAAAGAAATTAAAGTCCAGCGAAATGACGTCCCTGGCTCTAGGAGGTGGGAGTGTCGGTCTCATTTCAAGCTCTCACTCTGATGTCAGGACAATGTTAAGGCTCTTCCCATATTTGTCTTCCCCAGTGAATGATAGATTTCTGGTGTATTCATAGTAGATGATACCTAGTCATCCAGAACCTTGATGTCTGCATGACTGATACTAAAGTGCTCCGTCACTTTATTTTTTACAGCTTATTTCTTTAAAATTTGTCGGGTTAGTCATTTAATGTTTTTAATCATAAGTAACATAGTATTGTTGAGCCATTAAATGCATTTGTTCCAAATTTGTTATATGTATATATATATACACACACGTATATACGTATATGGGTGTAGTACGTATGTGTATATGTGCTGTATATACATGTATCTATTTTTTATGTGCATGTATATAAGTGTACATATATACCCTTCAATGTGCAAGGCACCATTCTAGACATAAGGAGCACCATGATAAAGGAAACAGATGAAAGTCATGCCCTCAGGGAATTATAGTTCAGAGGAAATCATTTCTATCAAAACGAGCAAACAAAGCAGACACCAATTCAGAAGTGGATGTGGCTTAGTTGGTGCAGTTTTATGCTCATGTGTGTGTGTGTGTGTGTGTGTGTGTGTGTGTGTGATGGAAGGAGGGAATGTGGAGTAGGAAACGGGTTAAAAGAAATCGCGTATTTCTTTTATAAAGGTCTTAGAAATTAGAAGACAATTACATCTGTCTGAGTGGCTTTATATCAACATTTTCATCGGAATACCTTTCAACTGCTGAAAGTGACTGTGGGCTGCTTGCGCTCATGACGTGGAGGGGGGCTGCCACCTTCTTTTCCTTCCCGACATTTTTCACTCTAATCTAGGGCACGATGTACCAACTGATTCTACTCACTTTGTATTTTATGAGTTTTTCCCTTTTCAGTTTTTCATTTGAAAATATCTCCCCCATTCTTTCTAAGCGTGTGGGTGCTTGATGTTCAAGCACATGGACTTTGGGTAGAATGCAGGTTTCTGATTATAATACCTTCTTTAGTACACATTAAACTCTGCTCACAGGAAACTGATGGCTTGGTCGATTTCCTCTCTTGACTTCTCCCCAAGTTGTCCTCAAATACGTGCTTTATTCTTCCTTGAAATGACACATCCCGGTGATTCCAACCAGTCCTTTATGCAAGTCATTCCCACTTCCAGATCCTAACCCTTGGACTGTCTTCTGAGCATGTCCTTTGTCCACGGGCTAGTGAACATCTCCAGCAGGCCACTGCATAGCAGTATATTAATTTTCCTGAAGCATAAACTGCTCTGGCTTCTTTGTTTCCATCCGTGCTAGAGCATTCTTTTAGTTGTTCAGGTTTGAGAACTTTAAAAATCATCTTAACTCATCTTGCACCTTCACTTCTTACAACCACTCAGTCACCAGATACTTCTGATTCTTTGTTTGCCATCCTTCACCCTGATACGGAAAACGAATCAGAAAGCAAATTTACAGTGTTCTTCTAAGAAGAGACCAGTAGGTGGAGAGACATATATGGGAACTACCACTGGGAAAGATTTGGGTTGGTATGACTTGTACATGAAAACATTTTGAATGTTTTATTTTGGTTATGATTTTAAGGCCTAGGCTGGAAACTTAACTAGCTTTTATTTGATTTTCTGGAAAATATTTTTGAAGTTCCAAATATATAAATGGGCATGGGATAAATTAGGAGGATGGGATTAACAGATATATACTACTATATATAAAATAGATAACCAACAAGAACACACTGTATAGCACAAGGAACTATACTCAATATTTTGTAATAAACTATAAGGGAAAAGAATCTGAAAAAGAATATATGTACATATACACAAATAACTAAATCACGGAGCTGTACACCTGAAATTAACACGACCTTGTAAATTGTTCAATAAAAAATAAATAAATCAAATGTGTTTGCGGGATACTTTGCTATGAATTAACTGTTACTGGTAACAAGTCTCTAGAAACCACTAGAACTTCCTCTGGGAAGCAGAGGTCAGCTCTTTTTTTGTATTGGTGCTGACTAGTACCACGAATGCAGGCAAACATACACACCTTGGAGATGCGCTCCCGGATATGAGCGTGGCACTCTGCTTTGCACCCACGTCCAGGCAGTGATTACAGGGGGCTCGCAGTTTCAGCGCAGATCTGATGTCCACTTAGTAAGCTTGCAGAGACAAGAGATGGAGAGAAATGTGCTTCATTACTCTCCCCTCAGCTCAGAACGGCATCTCCTGCCATCAGCTGCTGATTCTAAGAGCCATTCTGTCTCCTCCAGAAGACAAAGCTTGGCAAAGTTAGGCCTGCCACAGAAATATTGTACAATCTGTGCTTTACGGTCTCCTCTTTGCGTGCATAAAGGTTTACTCTTCCAAGACTCAAAAATTTAAAAATCACTACTATCTCTCTTTGCCCTATTTAATGCTTTCAGCCTCGAGCTCGGTATTGTTTGATGAAAATGCTGCCTCTGGAGCTTTCTTTTCATTTCCATTGCTTGGTGTCCCCTTGCCATTCACTCACAGTAAACCTTTTCTGTCACCTTGTTCTGTGGTGATTTCATAAGTGATAAAGAGCTATTTTTAGTTCTAACAGAGTCTGACATTCATTGTATGTGATACAACATTTTAACCCATTGACATTTTGATAAACCTACTCTAAATCTTTAAGTTGTACTTACACTTAAATATTTTATGCTGTTTTCTCTTCTTTTGCCATTTATCTTCATTTTCTTTATGGATCATTTTCCTTTTTCCTGTGAAATTGGAGTTTCCAGTATGCTTTCCAAACCTTCTTTCCATTTTATAGGAACATACCAACGTTAAATAATTTTTGCATGCCCTCACCTCAAATATTTACTTGGCATTGCCTTCCTTGCTCCAAGATGAAATCTTAAGAATACTTGTGAATTTCCTCAACTCTTCTTTTCTCTGAGAGTCTAAAATTATCTATTTCCAAAATACTATTAAACTCACTCTTACTATACATCTATTTTCCTTTAAGAAGCTTTACATAAAAATAATTTTTCAAATTCTCATTTTCACTGTCATCATCCATTAGGGTTTAGCAATGCAAGATCCATTGTTTCCCCACTCTTTCTTCCTTAGTGTTCCCTGAGGTACCTGCTCTGATTTCATGGTCATTTCTTGGAATACTTACGGTATTGAGAGATGATGGACGTGGACGATGCAGCAGGGTCTTGCCAGTGAAATAGGGTCCGCGTGAGACAGTTCAGTACGTGACAGGAAACTAGTGACAAAAGTGTGGGAAGAGAGGACGTAGCCCATTGATCAGCAATAGGAAAACGCAGCTACTTCCGTCAGGGCTGGAGTAATCAGGAGGCCAGGTGGTGTTGCCAGCACTGTGGTGGGAGCTGGAACCATAGTAGAGAGAGATAGTGCCAGCCAAAGACGCGACCTGATGCAGAGAGGAGAAGAAAAAAAGATCTCGGCTTCTCCCCCACTCCTACGTGCCAGTCTCCCGTCAGGGCCTCCTATTATGGGAAGCTGTTGAGAAGCCAGCTGGCAAGGGGACCTGGGACTCGGCTTGAGGACACAGACTCTGGGGAAGGGCAGGGCATGGGCTTAGAGCAGCAAGCCAAGACCCGCAGAATCCTTCCTCGACTTTGCCATTCCAAGACTATCTTTACGTTGCACCAGCAGATGGAGGCTGTCTTGGCTTGCCATGTTACTCTTCATTCCAGTCTCAGCTCCTCCACAGTTTATAGTATTGCTCCACTGCCATCTTTCTACCACGTTTGTCCATTAAAAAAACTGGATTTCATTTTTATTTCTTTCCTCCATCACAAAGTGTGCATTATATTTTCTTTATTCTCTGAATTTCGGAGTTACGAAATTATCCTGGGATTTGGGGATTTTATATATATATATTTATGAATCGTTCTTTGGTCTTTTTTTCCATCCTTCTAGGATTCTCATCACACATGAGTTCTCTCTCCAGTATCTTTCTTCCAGGTCTCTTTCATCATTTCCCTCACACTGCCATTACTACATTTTTGCCACACATATTTTTTTCCATCTGTTTCTCAAAACAAGTAATAAACTTTCTAGACTAGGATTTCTGGGAGGTTAGGGTTTCTTATTCAAACACAGTGCTCAGATCATAGCAGGCACTTAGTAACTATATGTGGGTAAAAGAGTGTATAAATTAGGCAATCATATTTTCAGTTTAACGGATTACAAAATATATGGACACAGATATAGATGTATAGAGATATGAGTGTATATGTGGATGACTTCAACTAAAAAAATAATGCTGCACACATAAACATTTGGATTTCTGAGTTACCACCGGATATACAAACTAAATAGGACTCTTGCATAAAGGAAATGGAGGAATAGTGTATAAGCAAATATAGGCTTTTCAATATACATTACCTCTAATTTCTTTCTTCTTTAATTCAAAACAGGAAGCAATGGTACCCATAGATTTTCTTGAACATTGTGCTTGTAGAAATATTTGTGTTTCATGCCTCAAGTAATAGCAG
Organism: Neophocaena asiaeorientalis asiaeorientalis; assembly: GCF_003031525.2. Taxonomy (NCBI): domain Eukaryota; kingdom Metazoa; phylum Chordata; class Mammalia; order Artiodactyla; family Phocoenidae; genus Neophocaena; species Neophocaena asiaeorientalis. The sequence continues at coordinate 3,196,134 of NW_020174048.1, forward strand.
AACAAAACCTTTTGAGCTCTAATTTTTTATTTAACCATTTAAAATGTTACTCATTTTGCTTTTTGGACTGGAGATAAGTCTAAAAATGTTATTCTAAGGAACAATATTTTTAATGATGCATGAGGCCAGATATTTTTTAATTTTTAATTTTAATGATGCTTGAGACTAGAATTTTAGAAATGGAGCTATATAATATTTTAAGCTTATTAATATTAAAGTCATTTTTATAAGCTACCTAGCAAGAGTGTACACACCTACAGTGAATTAAAATGGGAAGTGACTACCTAAATATTGCAGACACATAATGTGATTTATAAAATGTCTGTGATGACAATGCCAGAATCTTTTCTATCCCTGGCTCCATATTGGAATCCCCTGGGAGCTCTCCAAAAGACTCTCTCCACACTCAGGCTTCAGACCTCAGGCTCATTGATATTTCATTTTATGAGCAATTTCCTCAAGGGAGAAAATAACCAGGCCCCAGCTTGTTAGAATGGGAGGAGAAAGGGAAGCAATAACAGTGCAATGAGTATCATTTATTAAAACTTTCAAAGCTCCTTGCACCGAGCAACCAGTTTAAAGACATTATTCTGCTCACGAGTACCTTACAAGCAGAATCCTTCCTCGAATTATTGTTACCATCTCTGTTTGACAGAAAACAAAACTGAGTCTTAAGGATGTTACGCAACACGCTCAGACTCACCATTTACCAACTGGTGGAAACAGGCTTGAACTCAGTTCTGCTCGAAACCAGATCTGCTCCGAACTGCTCTACTGCACTGCTGCTCATGATGTTAGATTTGATTTACACGATAACGGCGTGTTTACTCTAACAATTCTGACTTCATCTTGACAGGGAGAAAACTGAACGTGGAGTATGTTTTTCTCTTATAAAAAGACTAGATTACACATAATTATACACAGAATAAAAGTGTAATTAAAAACACGCATTTTGTTGACACGTTTGGAACCTTGGATTAGACTGTTTCTCTTTAAATGCATTAGATTTCTAAATATAGCCTCAGTAAAATAGGCTGTTCCCTAACAACATAATGTACCGTGGAAAAATGCATTGTTTAATACAAAGCTGGGTCACTGTGTTTCATTTCCAAGTGTGAATTTCTCACATTTTCCACATTACCCCTAATATCAATGATAACATTCACAATGAGAACAGCACCAAAGCGCTGGTTCTGTGTCAGGCCTTGTTTAGAGCAAACAACATCGACATCTCAGCTTCTGTGTGACTCTCAGAAAATAGCATAGACAGCAGTGTGTGTGTGTGTGTGTGTGTGTGTGTGTGTGTGTGTGCGTGTTGCTGTTGCTCTTCGAGTTCAAGTTTATTAAAATTACGAAATGAATTTCAGAAGCCTACCTGAAAAATTAGTGTTGGAGCAAAGTACCTAAAGTCTCTGGAATTCTTTAGATTCCCCCTCCCGCCAGCAGGGATGATGAACTAAAGGACAGAGAAATCCTCCATGGGACGATGCTGCCTTAGTTTGGTTCTTCGTGGAAGCCTTCCAGGAGCCCAACAGCAGGCAGGCACCCCATCCAAGAGGGAAGCACACTGGCCCAAAGCACACTTTTTAGTGATCCTCAGTCAGCCCTCCCTCTCCCTTGAGGGTGCGAAATTGTCAAAATTGTACAATCATTGCCTTTATCACTTTTGTTTTATTCCACATGTCCAAAAATTTTACTAACCAGGATACATTTTCCTTAAAAGAGTAAGTCATTTTGTTTAGTTCTATTGATTCATATAATTTATCCCAGCAGATGCTAATAAATAAAATATTTAGCAATATGCATTAACACATACACAAGTTTTTTATTTTTTTAAAATTTTGGTCCCAGAAGTTTAAAAAATATGATTTATAAGACTTCCCACATAAAAACTTAACCTTATAATGTTTATTTTAAGACATTATATTAATGTCTATTTAATGGTACTCCCGATTAGGATTTTCCTTCAAAATCTACCCTTTATTCTAGGCAAATTCTATTCACATAAAATAGAATTCAAGTCTTAGGAACGATAGTTTACTTTTCCTTAATGGTTTGTATTTTTACCTCAATGTTGATTCAGTTCTCACTTTTTGTCCAACCTGACGATCTCCGTGCTTCCTTCTTGTATTCATACAAGAAATGCTTGGACTTCCCTGCTGGTACAGTGGTTAAGAATCCGCCTGCCAATGCAGGGGACACGGGTTCGAGCCGTGGTCCGGGAAGATCCCACATGCCGCGGAACAACTAAGCCCGTGCACCACAACTACTGAGCCTGCGCTCTAGAGCCTGCGAGCCACAACTACTGAGCCTGAGCTCTAGAGTCCGTGAGCCACAACTACTGAGCCCGCGAGCCACAACTATACTGAAGCCCACGCACCTAGAGCCTGTGCTCCACAACAAGAGAAGCCACCACAACGAGAAGCCCGCGCACCGCAACGAGAAGTGGCCCCTGCTCGCCACAACTAGAGAAAGCCTGCACACAGCAACGAAGACCCAACGCAGCCAAAAATAAAAAAATAAATAAATAAGTGTAAAAAAAAAGAAAAAAAAAAGAAATGCTCAACATGTCGCCTTGATTTGAATATTCCAGAACATTGGTGGCAATATTATTCCTGCTCAAAGTCCACATAACTGATGACCTATGTGTGGCATAAAGAAACACAGAAAGCAACCTTTGGAGGACAGTCTAACCCTTAATGGCTGACCCATTTATTTTAACCAGCTCTAGGACTCATTTCCTCAGTTCCAATTCCCAGGTCATACATGCCCTCAATAAACATCCATTAAATCAGTTAATACGAGTTGTGGGTGAGGAATCTATTTGTTCAGGCTATAAAACATAAAAACTGTCCTTTACACATAGAGAAAAATATGTTCCCTGATAAAAAACAAGCCTAACATTGGCAGCATCAGAGTCAGGCAGGTATTTGGAAAAAGTAATAATGACTGGAAAATGACATGACAATTAAAGAATGGCACAAAAGAACCCACTTTACCTTTAACCTTTATCACGCTTTTTAAATATTCCTAGCGTTTCTTCCCATGACTGAATTTTTAAAGTCTAAAAATGTTGTCAAATATAACAGTACTCTGAAAATAAGCAGCATCGCTATTGTACTTCATGAGGAATTGATCATAGTCTTAATTTGTAACTTGTATCTCCTCCTTGTAAGGCAGCACAGAATGAGCCTGTCCCTTGTCATCTGTGAGAAAAGAGCAGTCTGCCACGAGCCAGTAAAAACAACAAGGGCTATTCATGGAGTTTTCCCCAAGATTAAAGTAAAACAATGCATTTGAGCTTCAATTATATGATGAATTCATTTTGTATAATTGTCTAAGTTATTGAAAGTAATTGACTTGGGGTCATTTTTCTCTGTGTCCTAATGAATTTCTGTGAACAAAGAACAGATTAATTTCTTATCATCGGTGACCCCTGCCGTTTATCTGCAGAAAGATAGTGAGCTATTAAACTTCCTAGGTTAGTTGAGGATCTTTGGCACTCGAAAATCCAATCAGGTCATAAATTGGAAAATTTTAATTTAAAAAGCACAGTTGGACATTAAAAATGTAATGATGTTTACTTCTTTAAATATTCTTTTGTAAGTGACTTTGCCATGTGTAATAGCAATAAGAAGAGAGAGAGAGGTATGGACGGTCTGTAGTAAAGCTCTTTAGAAATCACTCTTGAGGATCATAGGTCTAAGTGAGTATCAAACAGGAGTTCCCACTGTGAAGGGTCTCAGAATTACTTGAAAATATAAGATGGACATAGGTTTATATAAAAGGCAGAAAGTAGGAAATAAGCCCACCAAAAATAAATTTTCTCTGATTTTATTTTCTAAAGGTCCAAATCCTTATGACCCTTGAAAACTCTGGATTAGAGGCTTTCAAATTCTTCACGCTTAAAACACTGAAAACTTCGTTCCGCATACAGGCTCTTTGCAGGGCAGATCTTTGTGTGGTTCTGGGGCCGCCCAGAGCATTGCCACTAAGCGACCCATGTGTGGATGGGAGGCTAGGTCAGAGGGAAAAGTGAGACTGGCTCTAAGACACAGACTGGAGTCTGAGTTGGAAAAGTCACCTACTGGTAGAGTCGACTAGATGCACATGGTGTATCCAGGAACATGATTTACTTAGACTCACAGCAAGCAGGCCAAGCTTGGGGTGGGGTTCAAGTAGGAGCAAAGAGATGGAGCAAGAGGCTGATGGGTAGCGTGACGGTCTGGGTGATTACAAGATCTAACTTTACACACACAGCCCAACTTTCCTTCACTGAAAAGGAACTGTATCTTAATTTGGGCAATTGATTGTCCAATAGATGGACAACTACTATAGGGCTTTTCTATTTAAGAAAAATATGCTTTTACTCACTAAAGTAGATAGCAGGTTGTGAAGAAATTGCATCAAAATTTCATACATAACCAACCTTTCCTACCCCATGGAAAAACTGACTTCGGTTAATTTCCTCAACACATTATCAAAACATTGTGTCAGGTACACTGATTTTGCTTGTTTAATCTCTTAAAGAGTTTTCGGGAATATTTACTAACGTTTTGCTCGTAAAAATAAACCTCCAAATTTTGTATCTGTATTCCCAGCAGGAATCCAATAAGGCTGCTCAAATATTGAATAGTATATGGGAAAGTCATTTGAAATCTCTAAAGCACCGTATACTATAAATTATTATTTCCATAATTATAGTAGAGAAAAGTCACATGCTTTCCAGGTTTCATTTCAAGGTGTACTTTTAAAGTAGTGTCATCTTCCTATTAACCCACTCCTCTCTATTCCTTTTTAATTTTAATTGTTTTTCAAGACAATTTCGATGTCAGTATCCTCCATAAAGCACTCCCTGACTTCTCAAGCCCAAACCAGCTCTTCCTTCACTGAATTCTTTTTCACTACAGTCATTACTGCATAGTCTAGTACAGAACTGCAGTGGGATTGTTTCATATACATCTTCACTGAGACTAGAATTTTTTGAGGACTGCGTGATGGTTATGTGTCAACTTTACTGGTCACGGGGTACCAAGAGTAAACATTACTTCTGGGGGTCTGTGAGGGTGTTTTCAGACGAGATAGGCATTTGCATGTGTGGACTCAGGAAAGCAGATGGCCCTCCCCAGTGTGGGTGGGCATGACCCAATCCATTTGGGGGACCGAACAGAACAAAAGCCACAGGAAGGAGGAACTCACCCTTTTGCCTCCTGTCTGCTTGCTTGAGTTGGGACATCTCTTCTTATCTTCTCTGGCCGTCCGACTGGGATTTGCACCACTGGATCCCTGGTTCTTAGGCCTTCAGGCTCAGATGAAATCACACCACTGTCTTCCTGGGTTTCCAGCTTGTGGCATGGACTTGAAGTCGTGGGGCTTCTCAGCCTCCATAATCACGTGGGCCAGTCCTCATAAAACATCTCCTCTATATATCCTACTGGTTCTGTTTCTCTGAGAAGCCCATCTAATAGAGACTGAGAGTGATATTTTTTTTAAGGGTGACTTGGAGCTTAACTTTTTTTAAAATTAATTAATTTATTTATTTATTTTTGGCTGTGTTGGGTCTTCGTTTCTGTGCGAGGGCTTTCTCTAGTTGTGGCAAGCGGGGGCCACTCTTCATCGCGGTGCGCGGGCCTCTCGCTATTGCGGCCTCTCTTGCTGCGGAGCACAGGCTCTAGACGCGAAGGCTCAGTAGTTGTGGTGCACGGGCTTCGTTGCTCCGCGGCATGTGGGATCTTCCCAGACCAGGGCTCGAACCCATGTCCCCCTGCATTGGCAGGCAGATTATCAACCACTGCGCCACCAGGGAAGCCCGAGAGTGATTTTTTTAAATAATCAGAAAATCTCCGAGAGAACGGCCATATAAGATTCATATGAACATGGAACTTTTAAATGGATGTATGGGAAACAGTGACTTCAAGAAGAAATGTGGCCGCATAGGGCAGACCTTGCCCTTTTCTGAAAACAATATAAAAGCAAAAAGGACAGTGAAAACAAAACAAAATGGACTTCCATTTCCATCAAGACCACAGATTCTAAAGCATGTTGAAGAGCTACTAAAAAGCAGCTAAGATTGGGTAGAAGCCACATGGAAGGGGATTAAAAGAAGAAGCAGAGATGAGAGAAACAGGACAGTAGTATCCAACATCTGATCTCAGAAAGTTTAAGCAAAAACACATTTCCTCAAAACGAAGGATTCACCTGAAGTCAAAATATTATGTTTCTTCTTTATAATCCTGAGAATCACACCTGAACTAAGCAGAACTATGAGAAAAAATTCTCCTAAATGGAGTTTAGTTCAGTGTCGTCCTTCTGAGGAGAAGGACGACACTAAGACCCACACAGATGAGCCTTAGTTGCTAGAAGCAACTGTTTTGGCAGAACTATCTCAGTGCCATGACCCCTATTCCCCCATTGATATATCCCTTCCCCAGTGGTCTACAGGGGGGCCCAGGAATAAGGTGGGGCTAAGGTTGTCTTTTAGAGAGTCAGTGCCACTCAAACAAGGAACGAAGACTGTCCTTGTTCAATCAGATAACTCACTCAACCTCCCTGGAGAAGGCCGGGAAATATTTCCACTTGGAAACCAGGCAGAGGGAAATTATCAAGCCCTATAATAATAACTATCTTTATTCTTATTTTACTATACCATTTTATTGGCATTAAAATGGATTGTCTAAGAAGTATATTTTTTCTCAAATCATGGAAAAAAGGGAACCACTATGGTTTGAATACCTACTAAAGACAAAATACTTTGATTTGCCTCATTTGATTTTCCTCTTAACCCATCTATATTTTGAGGCATTAAGGTTTAGATAAGTTTTACCTACAAAAGTAATAGAGTAATCAAGTGCTAATGACAAGAACTGAATCGATGATGTCTGCCCCCGTGATATTCTATTCACCATATTTTTCTGCTTCCATCTAGATTTTGTGAGTTAATGGAGGATTTTCCTTATTTCAGGGAAGATAAGATGCCATCAATTAAAGTTACACGATTCTGTCTTATAGCACTAGGAATAAAATGTGCTGCCAACTAACACACGATGTGTATGAATGATAAGACACATCTGATTATCAGAGATAATAATCTGATAGAAAACAAGTGTTAGAATGGATGAAAATCTAATATATTTAAGCTTAAGAGAAAATTCAAGCTTCAAACATAAATCCCACAACTTTATATGTGAGAGAAACGATTCGACTTGGATTAAATTTGATTTGTAAAAATACTGTGAATCAGTCTAGCCTCTTAATAATCACCCAAAGAATGCCAATATGCAGTGTGACTTCATTTCAGTTAATGCTGGAATATAGTTGTCATTTCTATTTGTGTATAACAAGAATGAAATGAAATTTAAACACATAAATAAATCCTCTCCTATCAATTACACACTTCCAGATATAGAATAGTTCTTGTTGCTAAACCCTCACTTCCAACCAACAAATATTGAAAATTTGCCATTTTGACTCCTTAGTCAACTACTTTTACGTTTCTTTCTGATGACTAAGTTAATTTCACAGGGCTTTCTTAAAAAGATTAAGACATTGTTGCATTTGCTGGAGAATTTATGTTAAAAACAACTTCAAAGGTTCAGTTTCCTGAGGAGAACAAAATGAGAGAATAAGATTGACATGGAGTTTGAAAGATGCTGGAATCAAATTCTTTCTTTTTTTTTTTGTTTTTTTTTTTTGTTTTTGTTTTTTTGTGGTACGCAGCCCTCTCACTGTTGTGGCCTCTCCCGCTGCGGAGCACAGGACTTGAAAAGATGCTGGAATCAAATTCTTTCTAATAGCTCTTGGGATCTCTTTCCAGCATAAGGTGCTTGCATCCTGGAGGTGAATGCAGTCCCAGAGGTATGCGTGGGTCATATAATGATACGTTTTCCCTTTCATCATTTCTCAGCAGAGTGGACTCAACCTTAAACTGTAGTGCATCTTTTCTAGAGTTGAAACAATTATGGAAGAATATATAAATTCATAAGATATTGTTATAGTCCGTAGGACACTGTTCTGATTTAAAACCATTTTAAGTGAATTGAATGCTTGTGAAAGTTGCTGATGTAGTAAAGCCTCTGCCTTTTTCTTTATTTGCAGGTCTGTATAGAGAGCATCAGAGTCTCTCTTTGGACAATTTATTACTTCATCCATAAAAAGCCTAACTCGTTCAGCGCTGAGAAAATTATTCCTTGTTTGTGCCAACAAAATAATTTATATAATTCTTCTTACACAGAACTCAAAATACTCTTAACTAATTCACTCATGATGTATCCATAGAAAATGTGGATTGTCTTATGGACAGAACTTGTTAGGTTCAGAGAGATGATTCAAGTGCAGTGTGGCTATGTTTTAAGGATGTAACTGAGTGGGTGAACCCCTAGAGTGCGTTCTCCTCTCAAGACAGCTTGGTACATGTTCCCTCTATTTTGTTGCCCCTTAGGAGTCTTTAAAGGATCCAGATTTTTTAAAAAAAAATTATGTGCCTATGTGGAGAGCTTCCTTCAGTCATGCTACATCATACAAATTACTGAACTTAAAGCTTTCCTTTAGTAATCTGGAAAAGAATATACATTAATTCACTGTATGTTCCTTATGGAATTTATATCCATAATATCCTAAAGATGCTCTAGCTCCAGTCCAGCACCCTGAGTGATCACCCAGAAATTCTGCTGGGTTTAGACATTCTGCTCCTTGCACTGCACTGACTCTGAACTGGACTAGGCCCAGAAGTAAAGACAAATTTCCAAGATGCCATCTCACTGAGAAGATCTCATTGCACTCTAACTCTGGGAAATATTAACAGTGCTTTGTGATACCACTGGGAGTCAGAAAAGCTAAAAAACTTAAAACTAGTCACCATCGGTTATCTTGTGCTTCCAAGAAAAGCAGAAATGCCACTGAGAGATTCTTGAGTGTCCTCTGAGGTCACCTGATATCCGTAGCCAGCCTATGGAAGCTCAGGCTTGAAACCCTCTTGGCAGAGTGCCAGCCTGGGACCAGCGTTAGCATCCAGATAAAACAGGAAGTGCTCTGCTGCTTCAGTTAAAAGCTGTCAGTCTGCTTTACAAACCAGAACAGTGGTTCAGTGTGCTCCAGGGAGGTCCAGGGGATTCAAGATAATGTAAGATAGTACACTTGCCTCTTAGACACTTAAATGGCAATGTTAACAGAGAATATAAAAGAACAGCAAACCTTGGAACAAGTTGTCGAAACACACGCATTCAAGCATCTCTGGCCATTCTTGCTAAGACCCTAGAACAGGAATAATTCAGATCAGATTGTAAGGCTGGCATTGGAATGACAGAGATTGGTAAAAAGAAACAAACCAGATATAAAATGAGGACAGGAGCAGAGGAGATTAGGATCTAGCAGCTAAAATAAAGGGCTTGAACACTCAACATATCTACCCACCCCTGATGGCCACTGTCCTTCCAGGATCTATGTTGAAGGCTATGTTTTCCAGCAGCTCCTTGGAGCTGAGGTGGGAGTGGCCAGTGATGGCTATAGATCAGGCAGACCACGGGTACTATCTTCCACCAATCCTGTACCCCTTTGGGTAATAAGCCAATCCTTCCCGTGCAGAGCTCACCACACTGGGGTTAAATAGCTCTGACTCTTCTCCCAGTCTTGTGCTGGAGTTGACTAGGCATAACTGGGACCTGTTTACAATAGTCCTGTATCCACCTGGTGTCCAGTACTTATCAAAGGGATTAGCATCTGACCCAAGCAGATTGATCAGAATCCTCCAAGGTCATCTGCTGGAACTGTCAGGAGTCACGTGATTCTGACTTGCCTGCACTTGTTAGCCAGGAGGATGGTGTAAGCAGGAACTTCCTGTTTCGATCTTGGCCACCACATGAAGGCAGCCTGCCAGAGCATGAGATGATTTCAACCTCGGGGTACAACAGAGCTCTAGGACTGCCTGGCTGCAGGCCAATAAGTTTCTTTTACCTTTGTGTAAGCTCATCTGTCTTGGGTTTATGTCACTTGAAACTAAAGGAGCCCTAACGCAGAAATTAAGAACAACTGAGCACATGGCTCCATACCCTTGATATTCACTTTCACCTCCTAAATTTTGTGCACCTTTCTCTTCTCAAAATAGTTTGTTAGGTTTTAATGGTAGATTTCTACTTTCCTCCTATTGTCTGGCTCTGATGTGAACATTGACCCTGTCCTACATTTTACATTAAAATCTGTACATCAAGTGTCTTGAATTTTCTTAATGAAAGGAAATGGACGAATATTGTATGATGCCAGTTAATTAATCTATTAAATGGAGAAATCTACATGATCACTCTTATGATCACTCTTAGAATTGGTTACCCATACATACTGTGACTACATGGCATACACATGGCATTTATACTTGTGAGCTCCCTTTATACAAGAGTGTATAATTGTGTCACTAATAACATTAGCAAGAAGAAAAACTAAGGGAGTACCCTAACATCATTTTATAAAAGCACAATGAATTGTAGAAATGATATATAAGCAGAAAATAACAACCTTTCCCAGCTTCAAACTAATGAAGACATATTTTAAAATAAAGCAATAGGGCTTCCCTGGTGGCGCAGTGGTTGAGAGTCCGCCTGCCGATGCAGGGGGGACGCGGGTTCGTGTCCCGGTCCGGGAAGATCCCACACGCCGCGGAGCGGCTGGGCCCGTGAGCCATGGCCACTGGGCCTGCGCGTCTGGAGCCTGTGCTCCGCAACGGGAGAGGCCACAACAGTAGGAGGCCTGCGTACCGCAAAAAAATAAAAAAATAAAAAATAAAATAATATAATAAGTATGCAGGAATATCTTCAAACAGATGACTATAATAATCAAAATGTAAGACAATGAATATATAAGCTTATCTTTCATTTCAGGAATAGTTAAATGTTTTCTCATTTTAGAAACATTAAATAACAGATGACACAGCCTTGTTAGAGATATGATATAGTGTAGGACAAAGCCACCCGATGTCAAAAACAACCTCTTGAAAGAACTAGGTGTCAGGAAACTGAATTAACCCAAGCCAACTGATGAGGCTCGGCTGACGAGCTAGCTACACGGCAGCAATCTCTTCTGGCTTATTCTAGCATAGGTTTGCAACAAGTCACTTGTCAATCACTATGCCCTTTGCCAATAATTATTCCTGGTCGCTATACCTAGTCTTTATCCAGGGCCATCACTGGATAAAGTGATAAAGTATCCAGCAGAATTTATAGCTCATTAATTTGGGGTGATATTTATGGTGAGTCTATGTGAGGCCTTCAGGGCTTTATTAAGACTCTGCCATGATTAGAAATCTTGGAATGAGGGAACAGTTGCAAAACGGTAGTTTTTTGGATGTTTCCTTTTGTCTTTGCCAAACTCAAGTCTATAAACATAAATGGTCACTTTGCACAAGGCATCGCGTCAAGACTTTTTTTTCTAGAAGGCACTAGCATTCTTACATGGGATTCACATTAATCATGGCTTTTAAACTGTTATATGACAAATAGAGAGCAGTATCTCATTTATAAAAGAACCAGCTAAGCACACACCCCAGACCTGACACCTGGGGCAGCTTAGTCCGCTAATTTGTCAAGAATAATTAATGGTGGACAGCATGGTACGTCTTCCTGCCACCAATTCAGTTATATCTGGAGGCAAGCGTGCTGCTGTTCATCTTTTAAGAAATTTGCCAGATTTTATAGGATGGAAAAGTTTGCTCTGTTCTTGCACAGTGAATTCAGGTATAAAAACGTCACTTCTTAATCATAACTTACATTTATAGAGCTCTTTTGCTCCCTAAATCTGAAATCTCATCTTTTGGATAACAGGGCCCTTTTGATCCAGAATTTAATTTCAGGCTTTGAGTTATTATTAAAAGTCTGTCCATTTTTTGTTTTGTTTTGTTTTTGCTTATATTAGATAAAATTGAAAATCTCTAGGAAGTGATAGAGCAGGGATTTAAAAGTGTATATAGATTATACTTATATTGGGTTGGCCAAAAAGTTCTTTGGGGTTTTTCTGTAACATCTTATGGAAAAATCCGAACAAACTTTTTGGCCAACCCAATACTTTATGGAATTGTTCAGTTCATATTTCTATGCTTCTGAAAGCTTTCATTAAAGCTTTCATTATAGAATTCACAGATCTTGAGACAGATCATACATATGTAATCGATCAAATTAGATTTGGCACAGAACTTCGTTTGGGAAATATACAAATATACATGGCATGTATTTGCCTACAAGCGGGGTTAAGGCTCCAAGCAGTATTTGAGGCATTTGACAGGGACCGTGCTTGTTAATAGAGGCTGTGTTGTATAGTAGAAAGAGTATGAAATTTGCAGCCAACTAGAACCAAATTCAAACTACCCAGAAGTAATTTTATCACTGTCAAGTGGTGATGGTAATACTTACTGGTGAATATTAGTTTTAATAAATGGCAATTGTTTAACCCTTGATGGTGTGTCACTTTTAGTTCTCCAAAAAACAGATGCCATGATGGGATTAGGTGGGCAAAAGGTTTACTGAGGGAAATGTTTCTGCTAAATAAAGGGGGGAGGATGAGGAACAGGCAAACAGCAGGGAGGATGTTCTTCAGATGATGAGGTGCATCTGACCACCAGGCAGGGAGAGGAGAACAGGCTGGGAAGGAAAACTGTCAGATCAGCTGGGTTTCACAGGTAGTGCTTTGGGACTCCAAAGACGAGGAAGGCAATTCGAGTGGAGATGGAAAAAATAAAAGTTTGATAAACAAGTGTTTGCTGGGTCACCAGAGACACCGGGAGATCAGAGTAGACTCTGGTCGCTAAGCCCTGACGGAGTCTCCCTCACCACACCCAGCCCATATTCTTTGCAGACGTCTCTATCGACCTCTCTCTCGTGATGGCTCTATTCTGGGAACAAGCCCTCTGTCTAAATTCTTTTAGGCAGTTAAGGGAAAGGTAATGAGAAAAACTTCCTGAGTCTTCTTAAAAATAATAATTAAAAATAATCAGCCTAAATCAATTCTCATGCCAAAGAAACATATTTTAGAGTGGCAAAATCTGCTCCCCTACAACAGCATTTTTTTCCTTTCTTTTGGGAAACTTAATTTGAACTGTTTTGCAGTTCACCAATCATTTCCTCAGCTGTGTTGTGTCTACTGTTGAGACCTGTATAGTTCAGCTGTTCTTTATTTCTAATATTTTTATTTGACTACTTCTTATAGTGTCCATCTCTCTGCTCAAATTACCTTCTGATCTTGCATTCGATCTAATTTTTCTATTTATAGCTTTGAACATATTAATCGGAATTATTTCATACTCCCTGTCTGATCATTTCAGTACCTGTTTCAAAGCTGATTTTTTTTTTTTTTTTTTGCGGTACGCGGGCCTCTCACTGTTGTGGCCTCTCCTGTTGCAGAGCACAGGCTCTGGACGCACAGGCTCAGCGGCCATGGCTCACGGGCCCAGCTGCTCCGCGGCATGTGGGATCTTCCCGGACCGGGGCACGAACCCGTGTCCCCTGCATCGGCAGGCAGATCTTCAACCACTGCGCCACCAGGGAAGCCCTCAAAGCTGATTTTGGTTGTAAGGATCACTTGGACTCTTCAGGCTGTATTTTTTTCTACTTTTGGTGTGCTTTTTTTGTTATGTTCCTTCTGCCATGCCTTTGGTATCTGGTCAGGATTTGGGCTGGATTTGAAGTTTGTTGTTGCTGTGGTTACCTGCGTTGAAATGTGTTGTTGTTCTGGGCACCACAAACTGTCAATTTCTCTAGTGAATCTTTTTAACAAAGCTGACTTTGGTTGTAAGGATCACTTGGACTCTTCAGGCTGTATTTTTTTCTACTTTTGGTGTGCTTTTTTTGTTATGTTCCTTCTGCCATGCCTTTGGTATCTGGTCAGGATTTGGGCTGGATTTGTTGTTGCTGTGTTTACCTGCGTTGAAATGTGTTGTTGTTCTGGGCACCAGAAACTGTCAATTTCTCTAGTGAATCTTTTTATCTCCCGGGTAGATGGTGTGTCTTCAGTCTGTGCTTCTCCCTTGAGAGAGTTCCCCTTTTGCAGCTTGCCAGCTGTTTCCCTTTATTTTTCAGTTGAGGCTTGGTTAGCATGGTTATGGGATGGGGGCAGAGACATCATCATTGTACAGTAAGTCCCCTACACACAAACGAGTTCCCTTCCGAGAGTGCATTCGTAAGTCCAATTTGTTCATAAGTCCAACAAAGTTAGCCTAGGTACCCAGCTAACACAGTCGGCTGTATAGTACTGTACTGTAATAGGTTTATAATACTTTTCACACAAATAATACATAAAAAACACACACACACACAAAATAAAGGAAACACTTTTAACCTTACAGTACAGTACCTTGAAAAGTACAGCAGTACAGTACAATGGCTGGCATCCAGGGGCTGGCATCGAGTGGACAGGCAAGAAGAGTTACTGACTGGAGGAGAGAGAGGAGGTGGGAGATGGTAGAGCTGAAGGATCGTCAGCAACAGGAGACAGAGGGCAAGCTGCAGTTTCACTCACGCCTGACACTGACGGCATGCATGTTTGCATCTTTGAAAGTTCTCAACTTGAAGGCTCGTATGTAGGGGACTTGCTCTATTCCGATTAAGTTTCAGACTTAGGGAAGTCCTGGGAACGTGGATCTTGTGGGTGTGGGCTTCACGAGAGTTCCTGCCCCTGCTGCACCCCTATCTCCTGCACCAGTTGCAGTGTCCTCAAGCTATGCTTTTGTTCCCGGCCTTCTGCACATGAGCCTTTCCTGCTTAGGGAAGATGGGAGGAAGGAGACTGTGCCCTCTCGGTGCTGGCTGTGTTCACTGCCACACTGCAGTGGATGCCTCCCCTGTAGACTCACTGTGCTTTTTCTCTAGTGGAGAAAGAGGGCGTGGGTTTGGGTAAATTTTCACAGTGGGGTGAGAAGGGAAGCAGCAGAATACTTTCTAATTTTCCTTGAGAGCCTGGAGGATGTCCTAGAGCAAAGGCCTGAAGGAAGAAGTGTGAGAACCCCTCTGTGTCGGTGCCCCCAAGGCTTTATACTCTCATACTAGCCCACGTTCAGCTTTTAGCAGCTTGTTAAATCTTTCTAGTTAAACTTCCTCCTGGATGATATTGTATCCTGACATGTCTGCCTCTAAGCAAATGCTCAGGCTCTATTTCTCTCTGTAGACTTCTGGGTCTTTCAGAATCCGGAGTGTTGTCTGCCCTGTGGTCTCAGTTCTCTGATGAGCTCAAGAAAATCATTAATCTTCAGTTTGTCCTGCTTTTTTCCTCTTGTGGAATGTGACTGACATCCATGTTCGGCTCTGTACACCTCTGAGGTATTTTTGTTACTGAATAAATGGTTGTGCTTATTTTTAAATGTTTTATTGTCATTTTGATTAAATAGCTGACCAGGTGTTGCCTCTCAGGCACCCATGGTCCTGTCTTGATCCCATGTCCAAATTTCCGGTGACAACTGTTTTGATTTTTGAATCCCCAAATTGAGTCTTAAATACAGAAAAATTATTATACAGCTTTCAGGTTATCTTTTAAGCCAAAAGTAGCTTGAGGTTTCCCAGAGGGGCCCTGGGTAATCACAAAGACTTGTTCATTCCTCTTACAAAAAGGGAGGTGCTGTAAATAATTAGGTTTATTTAATATGTTACTATTAAAATTGCATGGGGAGATGTTAAATTGGAAGAGATGCTGAAACTTGTAGAGGAAAAATGCTGTTTCTATAAGTATTTCAGAAATTGTGTATTTTGTAGGGAGTTCCTAGGTATTTGTTATACTCTCACTGTCCATGATAGGCTTCTGCTTATCGCAGTTGATGTTTTGCCCAATGATATTAGAGACCAGTAACATGTTATCAGTCATATGTTTGGTTATCATTAAAATTCTTACTTGGTCACTCTCTTATTTATTTTGAATATAGCATTTTCTAGGCCAAATATTCTCAATTACTGTTGCATGGCTGACTTACAGAGTTTTATAAAAATACCAGTGGCGGGTCCTACTCTAGACTTTCTGAATCTCTTCCCATGATATTCTCATTATATTTTGTATATTAAGTCTCAAAACCTTTGTAATCAAGATTTTTTCTCAATAAAATGTATGTCTGGGGCTTCCCTGGTGGTGCAGTGGTTGGGAGTCCGCCTGCTGATGCGGGGGGCGCAGGTTCGTGCCCCGGTCCGGGAGGATCCCACGTGCCGCGGAGCGGCTGGGCCCGTGAGCCGTGGCTGCTGGGCCTGTGCGTCCGGAGCCTGTGCTCTGCAGCGGGAGAGGCTGCAGCAGTGAGAGGCCCGCGTACCGCCAAAAAAAAAAAAAAAAAAATGTATGTTTGTGTATTTTTAAAATCAGATGTTTAAGACACAATCATTTAATGAAAACAGTGGTAATAATTATGTATTTTAGACATTTTATCTAATTTTTGGTATGGCTTTGTTACTTTTGTCTGTCATATGGTTAGAAAATTCTTTCCTTTTTGATACCAAAATCTGACTCCTTTAAATCCCCACTACTACTTCACACTTTCTACCATGCTATAGGCCCTTTATGCATTCGAAAGTAGTGTGTATTTTTCTACTCTTTGCACCTTATTAAATGAGATAATGAATGAGAAACTCTCTTTTTCCAGCGCTTGGCACTTACCCAGCTGTAGCTGTAAGAGGGTGCGCCATCCAAAACTGCTGAGGGAAATTTGAATGTGCATTTTCTCACTTTCTCGTTGAATTGCATTCCCCTTTTATGTTTAGAAGTCATAGTCGACTTTTCCGTTCCCCCAGCCACATACTACCTCATCAGCATTTGTTTTAGGTAATTCTTGCAAACAGCTCTTTCATACACACCCACGACACACACAAACACAAACCCACAGATAGACACACGCACCTCGTTTTTCTAATAGATATAGTTGCTGTTGTAACTACAGTAATAAATACTTATTTAAAATATTGTACAAATAATACAATTTTATCATTATATGCCTTTTCAACTAACATGCATTAAAATACAACTTGCATCACTGACTTCTGCAAACATTTTTGTTAAGTTTGAAATGCTTTAATAATAATGGGTCAGAAGGGAATTCACTTTCCACAGACAAAGGAGCTTGTCCTCAGTCCTGGAAGAGTCTTGAATGCGTTATCAAAGGGGCGTTTGCGGGGGTTTGGACCAGGAGCAACGGGGCCAGTGGAGAGTGAAGCTCCAGGCCGCCAGTGTTTTCCTCCTGGGCACTCTCAGAGCAGCCGGTTCATATCTTTATGCTAGTATTTACCATATGATATCGCATGTGCTTCTATTACTTACGGATTGTGAGTTCCCCAGGGTAGGGACCAGTTCCTGTTTGCTTCTGGCTCCTCAGTGCTTAGAACACGTTAGCTAGTCCTGCATTTCCATTTGGAGCTAGTTCAGAACATAAAAGAATTGCTGTAAGCATAATATTGATATATGTAAACCATACCAAAAATTAGATAAGATTTTCCCACTGTGGCATAGTGGGAAACATACTTCTTGTAATAGTACGCACACACACACACACACACACACACGCACATACACACAACGTTAAACCCTGTATGAAATCCCTCAACCACTCTCCAGAGCGTTCAAGGACAGAGACAAAAGGACCTTCCTGCAAACATGCCTGTTTGGTTCGGGCTCCCTGCATCCACAAGGTGCCTGGCCGTGGCCGTCCTGCCTCCTCTGGCCTGCATCCCACTCCTGGCCTTTGGGCTCCATGCCAGCCCCTGTGTTAGTCACACTCAACACTGAACCCTGTCTGCTTGTGTATACACTGCCTCTCCGCCCTGTCCCCATTCTTCATTCCTCCAGGCTCCCTCCCATCATTCTTCTGTATTCTGACCGACGACTGAAAGAAAAGGCACAACATAAGGCTGTGAGTTGAGTTTATTCAGTGTTGTACTGAGGACTGTAGCCCAGGAGACAGCCTCTCAAAGAGCTCTGAGGAACTCCCCAAAGAAGCAGGGGAGGAGCCTGGATATTTATGACGTTTTTGGTTGGAAAACAAACAGGAACATCAAAAGATTACTACTAATCCCAAAGAACAGATCTCTCAAGTTAGTGATTTTAGTGCTTTCCTATGTACAAGAAGATGCAAGAATCTGCAGTCACTGAAATTTTAACTTAGATATGTATATTAACTACCTAGGGGCCGGTAACCAAAGCACAGAATGCTTTCTGTTTTCCTCCACAAATTCCTCCCAGATGCACTGTTTGTAGGCAAGTGGCTAATGGCTTGATCTTAGCAGAACTGAAATGGCGGGCGACATTTTTTCCTTTTTTTCAAGAGTGAGCATCCCTCCTCCCTAGGACTCCCCTCCCTCTCGGCCTTGCTGCTGTCTTTGTTCTGCCATTCCACTTGGCACTTTGTCCTTTAAATCTTGATTTACTTATCTTTCTCACTAGATAACAATTACCTTTGAAAGCAGAGGCTGTGTTTTATTTGACTCTGTGTCATCAGCACTTATTTTAGCTCCTAGCAGCAATATTTGTAGAATTAATGAATTATTTATGAGTGAATAAAGGCAAGTAGTAAATAAATTTGACTTAGAAATCTCTCGCTCCAGTGTCTGGGAAGATAGTAGTAAGATGAAGATGGAGTGAAGTGTAGAAACAGAATTTGAGAAGAAACAGTGAGTTCATTTCAGACTCTGCATTGAACGTGAGTAAACCGGGGAACACTAGGCAGATAGTCACATTTAACAAATATTTACCCAGAACTTATTAACCACCAGGCACAGTTCTATGCATTAAAACGGGAGTCACCTTACCCAGAGGGTTATGCCCTCAAGCCTTTTTTCAGGCAACCAGCTGGTCAACAACTAAAAGACTGAGGGGGTCTGGAGACTGGATAGCTTGCAGGATAACCCCACGGAGCAAATCATACTCCAGAGCTTCCCTGGGTATAACTGAGGTCAGTCTGCAGGTGCGGATGTATTTGCAGGTGAGGGTGTATTCCTGCTGAGTTCTTCTTAACAAAGGAAGTGATCTTCCTCTAGCTCCTCTCTATAACCCTGAGCACAACTGGAACTGCTGTTCTTTTGTTTTTTAATTTATGTAATGTTTTGCATCCAAATTTTATACACACAACTATTTTAAGAAGCCACTGTAAAAAGTTTGCAAAAGAAAGCAAAATGCCTTTAGGAGCTTGCATTCTAAAGAAACACACACACACATACACACACACACACACACACAACTTAAAATACATATATCATAAAACTCCAAAAACACATTTGTTCAGAATGAGTTGAGCACACGTTCTGTTCCATGTTGAACGACAAGGAGAGCTTGGGTATATTTCTGTATATCTCAGTGTTGTTCTTTGGAAATGTAGTTTAGGATTATGACAGCATTTCATCACATGAAATATGCTTCATATTTTCACATTTCTTATTAACTGCTGATAAATTCGAATGTGATTGTTAGAGAACACTGCTGTTTGCTGTGTACTAGCCAAACACAAGTAATGGCACGTTGCCTACTGGAAAACAAGAAGTGAATTAGGAGACTCATTGTTGCCTCTGATTGACCTGACCTCACTTTTTTGTTTCACCAATGGGATTTTCCATTAACCACAACACTGAATTCCCTACTCAAACTTCTGTATCAAATTTTTTTCTTTATGTATCTCATGTACTACTATTCTTTCTGGAAGAAGCTTCCCTTTGCCTACCATGGAATAGACTTAAGAACTATCTCAAGAGACAATATTTGTGATATTCTTTTAAATACTCATTCATTTGAGAAAGAAGTAATATCTCTGTAGATATCTTTATCATCTACTCATTTGTTAAGTTTATGAGCCTGTCGCCTGAAAAAGAAACGCACAAGCTAAAAGCTGACAATTGTTTCATTCAGTGGACTTACTGAGGATTTACGCCTGGGAGGCAGCCTCTCAGATAGTTCTGAGGACTTCTGAAGAGGTAAGGGAGGCTGAAAAAACCCCCATGTAGTTGACCATCAAAAGGTTACTGCTGGGGCTTCCATGGTGGTGCAGTGGTTGAGAATCTGCCTGCAAATGCAGGGGACACGGGTTCGAGCCCTGGTCTGGGAGGATCCCACATGCCGTGGAGCAACTAGGCCTGTGAGCCACAACTACTGAGCCTGCGCGTCTGGAGCCTGTGCTCCGCAACAAGAGAGGCCGCGATAGTGAGAGGCCCGCGCACGGTGATGAAGAGTGGCCCCCGCTTGCCACAACTAGAGAAAGCCTTCGCACAGAAATGAAGACTCAACACAGCAAAAATAAATAAACTAATAAACTCCTCCCCCCAACATCTTAAAAAAAAAAAAAGGTTACTGCTAACCACACAAACAGACATCTCAAGTTAAAGATTTTAGTACTTTTCTAAGTATGGGAAGATGCGAGTCTGGGCTTATTGAAATCATTCCTTTGATATGCATTTTAACTATCTTGGGCCATATCCTGCTTTGCTCTATCCTGAGTTTCCCTGGGGGTGGGGGTGGGGCAGAGGAGGCCTGCAGTGGCTGATGGCTTCATGCGCACAACATCCTTTGTTTACTGAAATGTTAGGCGGCATTCTTTGTCCATAAGTCAATTAAGTGGAAAGGAATTTGTTATATAATATTTAACATTTAAGATTTTAGTAAAACATTAAATAACATTTTTGCGTCTTGAAGGTTATTTATTATTTAAATAATAAACCTCTTTTTAAAAAAATAATAAAACCTTGGGGCTTCCCTGATGGCGCAGTGGTTGAGAGTCCGCCTGCCGATGCAGGGGACACGGGTTCGTGCCCTGGTCCGGGAGGATCCCACAAGCTGCGGAGTGGCTGGGCCCGTGAGCCATGGCCGCTGAGCCTGCGCGTCCGGAGCCTGTGCTCCGCAATGGGAGAGGCCACAACAGTGAGAGGCCCACATACCGCAAAAACAAAACAAAACAAAACAAAAAACTTCTAAAAAATAATAAAACCTTTAATGTGGCTTGGAAATCATGAAAAATTTGCTAGTCTTGATTCGTATAAATATTTATGAATGAACATACACTAAAATATATCTGCACGCTTGATGGTCACATATTTTTTAGAGAATTATGGAGACACTCTATTGAAGACACTTAAAAATGTAGGGACCTCCCTGGCAGTCTAGTGGTTAGGACTCGGCCCTGTCACTGCCATGGCCCGGGTTCAATCCCTGGTCGGGGAACTAAGATTCCACAAGCCATGCAGTACGGCCAAAGAAAAAGATAGTAATAAACTAATAAATAGATATTCTCTCCTTCTGTCCCTCCCTTCTTTCTCTCTTTTTCTGCTGTATTGAGTTCACTGAATAGACATTAATAGAATGCATGTACTACTAGAGGGATCAATGATGAAAAATTCTTTTTCTTTTAAAGCAAAGACTTATACGGTTTATTTTAACGCTGCATTTATTTAGCACATTTACAAAAATAAGTTCACATGGAAACATTATCACGAGTTTACAGGAAGAGAAAAAAGATTTTTTTCCCCTCTCTCTAAATGTCTTGGTAGTTAGATTATCTTTTTCATTTTCTCTAGTTCCACTGCTAAAAAGTATTAAATAAGGGTGATTTGTGGTAACTATAATAAGACTCTTACATATAAATTATCAGTTTTCACTCATAAATGTATTAATGACAGCTAATTTTGTTTTGCTTTTAAGCATAATTTCTATTATGATTTAAATAAAATTTTGACATGAGACAAAATAGAAAAAAAAGACTCATAATTTGCTCACCATAACACATTGTTAATATGTACTTAACTACAGGAACCAATATGCTCATTTTTGTTGATTTGGTCTTATGTAAACATTTTGCTTATTCTTATATTATGATTATATCTTCTTAACCATCTTAACTTCTTAACTTCTTAATTACAGTTAAATAATCATTTTAAATAACATCCTCCATAATAAAGATAATTTCCTTTACTATTTTATATTATTGAACAATCATTTTCTCCTGATTTTTATTATGTTAAAATGTTATAAAATATTTTTGCATTTGTAATATTGATATTTAATAATGCTTCTTTTGAATTTACAGGATATGGGGTTACTAAACAGCATGAAAATTATGTCTCTTAATGTGTATAGTCTTAGCATTTTAAATTATTAGTATGCTTTTATAATATTTTTTAGCAAAGTTTGAGACAGCCAGAGTCACTACTGTTCTGTGGACATTAGGCATTTAGCATTCATAAATGACATCAATATTATACAGTTGGGCTCATCACAGAACTGAGCTCACAGTGAGAGGCAAATAGAGAGGGTCTGAGGTGAGATCAGCTGACCTGGAGCAAAGACTGTTGGAGCCATAAACCAACAAGAACACTTTAAATGGCAACTGTGACCATATGGTGGAGGTGAAGAGCGGACTAGCGTGAATGAGAGAGTCATCCAGGGGCCTGACTCTTGGGGCTCCCCTACACTTTCCTGGGTCTTATGTCTAAAAATCCCACCAGATAGATGTAGCATGTCACATACAGGGCAGATATCAATCCAAGTACACCAATATTCATTTTAAATGTGAACCGTCTAAATAAACCAATTAAAAGGCAGAGGTGGTTAGACAAACATGACCCAACATTGTCTATAAGAAACCCACTTAAAATTTAAAGACAAAAATCAGTTAAAGGTAAAGAAATGGAGAAAGACATCATGATAACAGTAATCAAAAGAAGACTGGAGTAGCTATATTAATTGCAGACGACCATACTTCAGGACAAAGAACATGGTCAGGGATAAAGAAGGGTATTATATAATGATAAAGGAGTTTATTCTCAAAAAACCCCATAATGATGCTTAATGGGTATGCACCTAATAAAAGGTCAAAATGTGAAACTTTTGCAATCTCTGAAAATATTTTGAGACCTAAAAACATTGTTTATTTAATTTCTTTTCTAACAAATGTGATTGGGAACTCCCTGGTGGTCCAGTGGTTAGGACTCTGAGCTTTCACTGCCAAGGGCTTGGGTTCAATCCCTGGTTGGGGAACTAAGATTCCACAAGCTGTGCGGTGTGGCCAAATAAATAAATAAAAAATAATAAAAAAATGTGATCATTTCATATGACAACTTTTCCTTTGAATTCCTTGATTCTGTTTTTCACAAATCAACACCATATGGCTACTTAAATGGACAGAAATGGCCACAAAATCCCAAGGTTTTATTATTTTGAGTGGGTATAACTTTAGAAAGATTTTCACTTCAGTCTCTGAAATGTCATAATTTAAAATTATATTTTAACTAAGAATATATATTAGCTATAAAATTAGAAATTTGTAGCATAAGATTAAAATAATTGTAAATATGTAAGACACCAAAGGAAGTTTGTAATCTTCTGTTGCTATAGAAGCTTTTGTTTCAACTGAGGAATCGTCTAAAGAATTACAACCTATGCCAGAAAATCTTGATTTTGGAGTAAGCAGTAACAGTCTGTGTAGAACGTGTCGGTTTTGTTTTTATGAAAATGTAAATGTGCCTTAACCTCATTTTTCCATTGTGGCATAAACCACAGCAAAACTTTGCCTTAGTAAACCACTAAAAGGTATGCAAAGTTTAAAGGAAAATCACCAGAATTGTTTTCAAATGATAAGAAAGAAAATGTTAAGCTAGGAACAAAATTCAAATAAGATGTTTCTGAAAACTTCTTAAAGATCATCTTCAGAATAACCTTAAAAAGTGAAATTTGAATAACAGGGGAACTTTTGGGAAGGCCCGTGTTGTTGATACATCGCAATTTTTTTGAGGGGAGCACAGGATAAGCCAACTGAGTTGGGATCTGCACTTCAGCTGCATCAAAGGTTGTATCCTAATTGCTCAAAAGAAACCAAATGATTAACCAACCTGGATTTTAAAATTACAGTTAAATCCAAGTACTGGCTTCAATAATTGCACTGTTATGTTGGTTTTCGTTACTACATTTCTAGCCATGTCTCTGAATATGTTAGTTTTACACCATTTTTAATAAAATATTTTAATTTAAAGGTCTATTCTAATACCCAGATATAAGCCATTCCAAGAAATGTCCTTTTCTATTGCATTATGATTGAGAACATTTCGAAAACTGGGAAGCGTTGCAAATATGGGGAGACTCATGAGGAAATGATTAGTATCTGCATTCCATGATATTTTACATGCAAGTAAAAATTGGCTATTACGGCTTATTTTATTAGAATTTTAAAACTTATCTTTGGAGCATCTTTGAATTTTAGAAACATTACTATAAATGTATATGATTCAACTTTGGATGACCTCATAAGGAAAATACAGACTCTTCCCCTCCCCCAACCCCTGCCCAGTTTCCGAGCCATATAAATTCCTTCTGGTCCTTGTGTACAGGGAAAGCGTGAGGGAGCTGTGAGTCACGCCCACAGCAGAGTGCTTGGCAATGTTACTTAGAAATTTGCCAGGTATGATAATGGTTAAAAGGTATTTGGGGCTTAAAATTTTTTCTTTTTCTTTTTTTTGCGGTACGCAGGCCTCTCACCGCTGTGGCCTCTCCCATTGCAGAGCACAGGCTCCGGACCCGCAGGCTCAGCAGCCATGGCTCATGGGCCCAGCCGCTCCGCGGCATGTGGGATCTTCCCAGACCGGGGCACGAACCCGTGTCCCCTGCATTGGCAGGCGGACTCTCAACCACTGCGCCACCAGGGAAGCCCGGGGCTTAAACTTTTTAGCAAAATCTTCCATCATAATTCTTATTTTGTCACATTGAAGATTGAATTTGTGGTTGTATGTTTCCATTTCAAAAAAGTAAGTACAAAAGATGAAATGAAGCTCTGAAAATGGGCTTCTCATTTAGTGGACTTGAGGTACTACTAAAATCAATATGCTTTTCATGTCTTAGCTGCTCCAAATCTTCCTTGTTCTTTAGAAAATGGAAACATGAAAACATGATGTACAAAACTTCCACTGTAATTACTACAGATAATAGAAAATAGAAAAGGCTCCTTTGACCTGTGAGGTTTTTTTGTTTTTGTTTTTGTTTTTGTGAGTGGACTGCTAAAAAAAAGCTTGCCTTCAAACCCAATTCAGGAAAGACCTATAAAGAGCTACCTCTTTGAATACAATAGGATCACCTCCATTATCCTAATTATCCCCTGTGAATATGGGAGGTTCAGTCACCTTGTCTGTAGGATCTAGTTTTTCAAGAAGATTCTCTATTTGGTGTTTGAAAAATAGGTAAAAGCAGCTTATTTCTGTTATTACTGCTGTTTTATTGGTAGTTTTTGATACAGCAAGTCATTGCAGCTCATTTTTAACACACACTCACATAGCTTGTCATTGTTAATACTGTGTGAGCGTAGATCAAAACATGATTTTGCATGGCAACATCACCTTATTCACAATAGCTGAGTTATTAACTCCATTATTTTTCTCCCTCCAAACAATGACACTATGGTGAAGCAAAAGATGTATCCAGTCTCCAATGCGGTAAAAAGTACCAAGAAATCTTAAGTGGCTCGTTCCTAAGGGCAAAGTTCAATCTATTATGACCTCACTTGTTCCTTGGGCACATTTTGCTTTAAGTTAGAAACAAGACACTGGGTCTCAGAGCAAAGAACCATTCAAGGGAACAATTCAAATAGATGAGGTTAAAGTAGTCTTCTATTTACTCTAAACCACATTATTAAAGAACAGTAAACCTAGCGAAAATAGGGCTTTGTGCCTGTATGTACAAACACACAGAATTCATAGAGACATGGAAACATGCTTGACTGCTTCCTAGGTACCAGGCACTATTTTCCAAGTACCATCTCCTCACAAAAGGTTTATGAAGTAAATGTCACTGTCGTCCGTGATAAACAACAGGGAAACAGGCACAGAACGGTGAATTGTCAAGGGCTTGAACTCTGTCTACCCCAGAGCTCAAACTCCTAACCACCGTGCTATGCTGCCCTCCCATGTCAACAGTGATTAGAATTTAAGACATTATGACAGAGAAAAGTAAACTTTTTCCAAGTTTTGGTTTTTTTTTTTTTTGGTGGTACGCGGCCTCTTACTGCTGTGGCCTCTCCCGTTGCAGAGCACAGGCTCCGGACGTGCAGGCTCAGCGGCCATGGGTCACGGGCCTAGCCGCTCCGCGGCATGTAGGATCTTCCCGGACTGGGGCACGAACCCGTGTCCCCTGCATCGGCAGATGGACTCTCAACCACAGCGCCACCAGGGAAGCCCCTAAGTTTTGGTATCTTAAAATGAAAAATGCCAAATATTCTCACCAGGGGGAGGTGGGTAAGGGCAAGTGGAATAAAAGACAGACTTACTTTTTCTAAAACAGAATGTGGCTGGACAGTTATTTGTTACTTAAAATCCTGTTGAACTTGTCCTGAACACACAAAATTGCCTGCAAGCCGAAGAACCATCTGTCTTCTTCCTTTTTAATGACTTTGCCAGCATGAGATTTTCCAACGTTTGTGCAGAATTCCTGACAGTCTGACAGACACATGCTAAGAAATCCCATGGGTTACATTTGGAACACCAGCTAATATTTCATGTTCTGATTACTGTGGAAAAAGCAAAAGGCTTTTTCATTGTGTTAGAAGGAAGATAAATATTTTTTAAAAAAACACCATAAGCTTTTGGAGTCTCATGTAAAATCAAGTCTACTTGACCTACATGCTCTAAAATTGGGTGCAAACATGAAGTCTTGCAATCTTTGGTTTCAACTATTAGAAAAACATTATGACAAATGACTTGGTATTTTCATACAGTTTTCCTGCGGTAAACCATAACACTGTCAGGTAAGCTGGTTTCCGTGATTTAGTCTATCTTTGACCTATTTCTTACGGCATTATCAAACAAAAACTTATTCTCAGAAATGTGCATTAGAGATATGACAGGACTTTATTATATTTATTATAAGGGAAGGGTTCGTGGCTATTTGGAATGAACCTAATTATAAATACTCATAGAAATTTACACACAGGTCCATAAAAATAAATGATAATTGCGATCAAGTTTTACTCTATTGTGTTTATATTTTTGTGTTTGTGAGTCTATCCAGCATTAGGAGGCAAACACACGTAAGAACAGGCTGGCTTAAGATAACAAAATAGAATCCCATCACAGATGCAATGCAATCTGGGACTTGTTACCTGTGGTGGAGGCGATCAGGAGCATGCTCAGACCCCCAGCTCGTGCCCCCTGCCCTCTGGTGGGTCCTGACAGAGGTCACAGAAGCAAGTCCAACCTTTCCACTGCGTATGTATGTATACACATGTTTTGGGGTAGATAAACACACGTATAATGTAAACCCAGATATTTATATATAAATGGGTGAGCAATCATTTATACCAAACCCTCTAAGATATAATCAATGCAGATGGCTGTGTGTGAATACATTTTGTTTACAATGGAGGACAGTGTGTTAACTAATAGTGTCTGCATGACATTTAATATTTTAGAATGTAAAGATGGTGTCAGCATCAGAAAAAATGAATTGAAAGAAATTCAGTCTGCATGGGATCATACAGAAACTAGTATATCAGACCTAGGGACACATACAGACTGAAAGTGAGGTGATGGAAAAAGATATTCCATGCAAATGGAAATCAAAAGAAAGCTGGAGTAGCAATTCTCTTATCAGACAAAATAGACTTTAAAATAAAGACTATTACAAGAGACAACAAAGGACACTACATAATAATCAAGGGATCGATCCAAGAAGAAGATACAACAATTGTAAATATTTATGCATCCAATATAGGAGCACCTAAATACATCAGGCAAATGCTAACAGCCATAAAAGGGGAAATCGACAGTAACACAATGATAGTAGGGAACTTTGACACCCCACTTTCACCAACGGGCAGATCATCAAAAATGAAAATAAGGAAACACAAGCTTTAAATGACACATTAAACATGATCAAGTGGGGTTTAACCCAGGAACGCAAGGATTCTTCAGTACATGCAAATCAATCAATGTCATACATCATATTAACAAACTGAAGGATAAAAATCATATGATCATCTCAATAGATGCAGAAAAAGCTTTCGACAAACTTCAACACCAATTTATGATAAAAACCCTCCAGAAAGGAGGCATGGAGGGAATAAATAAAGGCCATATATGATAAACCCACAGCCAACATCATTCTCAATGGTGAAAAACTGAAACCATTTCCTCTAAGATCAGGAACAAGACAAGGTTGTCCATGCTCACCACTGTTATTAAACATAGTCTTGGAAGTTTTAGCTACAGCAATCAGAGAAGAAAATGAAATAAAAGGAATCCAAATCGGAAAAGAAGAAGTAAAGTTGTCACTCTTTGCAGATGACATGATACTATACACAAAGTGTCCTAATGATGCTACCAGAAAACTACTAGAGCTAATCAATGAATTTGGTACAGTAGCAGGATACAAAATTAATGCACAAAAATCTCTTGCATTCCTATACACTAATGATGAAAAATGTGAAAGAGAAATTAAGGAAACACTCTCATTTACTGTTGCAACAAAAAGAATAAAATACCTAGGAATAAACCTACCTAAGGAACACACACACATATATATTCCATATATATATGGAATCTAAGAGAAAAAAATGGTTCTGAAGAACCCAGGGGCAGAATAGGAATAAAGACGCAGATCTAGAAAATGGACTTGAGGACATGGGGTGAGGGAAGAATAAGCTGGGACGAAGTGAGAGAGTGGCATGGACATCTATACACTCCCAAATGTAAGACACACACACACACACACACACACACACACACACACATATATATATTCCATATATATATGGAATCTAAGAGAAAAAAAAATGGTTCTGAAGAACTCAGGGGCAGAATAGGAATAAAGACGCAGATCTAGAAAATGGACTTGAGGACATGGGGTGAGGGAAGAATAAGCTGGGACGAAGTGAGAGAGTGGCATGGACATCTATACACTCCCAAATGTAAAATAGATAGCTAGTGGGAAGCAGCTGCATAGCACAGAGAAATCAACTCGGTGCTTTGTGTCCACCTAAAGGGGTGGGATAGGGAGGGGGGGAGGGAGACACAAGAGGGAGGAGATATGGGGATATATGTATATGTATAGCTGATTCACTCTGTTATAAAGTAGAAAGTAACACAACACTGTAAAGCAATTATACTCCAGTAAAGATGTTAAAAAAAAACACACACACAGAACCTGTATTACAGAGTTATCAGTCATGATGGTGCTTTTCCTGGTTTGATAAGACCTACCCCTGAAAGAAGGTGATGGCCAGCGTTGTCCCAGATGTTGTCCTCTCCTACCTGGAGAGGTAAGGGTTAAGGGTACGGGCACTGGAGCTGGACTCCGGGGTTCCAATCCAGGCTCTGCTTCTCTTAGGGCAGCTACTAATGTCTTTGTGCTTTAATTCCTTCTTGTGGAAAATGGGTTAGTAATAATTACCCACAGGCTTCCGGTTTTGTTCTCGTCACATAAAGATTTTACCACTTCACTCGTTATTCTTTCCTGTATTCATTTTGTTGTTTTCAATGTCCATGTAGATTATCCCTGTAACATTCCAGCCTTTTATTTTCTTGTCCTCCTCATTTCAATTACGCACTTGCATGTTTGGAAATATAAATAAATATTATGCTTTGTTTGTAAAAATAGAACGTGCCATGTCATTAGAAGTGTATAAAAAGACTTATTCAACAAGATACTTTTAGACATAAGAATGAGACAGTAATAAAAAAAAAGGAAAGAATTGTGCAGTTTTTATGCTTTTGCAACCACAAGAGAAGAAAAATTGAGGTGCAGTTTGGGAAGATTCATACAGAGGAAAATCTTTGAAATAATGATGAAATAGTTTGTATGGCAGATAAATGGGATTATATTGAACTGGGAGATTTCTCAAGGTCATCTTGCGCACTGCTCATGCTGGTCATTCCTCTTGCTCTCCTCAGCAGAGAGATCAGTGAAAAAAACTAGGTATTTGTACATCAGTTTTCTCTGCTGTTCTCTCTGTTGCAGGCTGCTCTTGCCTGGAAAGACGCTCGACGCTCTAGGGAGCAGGGCAGGAGAGTCAACCATCAAAATAGACTTCTTTTTGTACTGTTGAGTAAGCGGAGAAAAATCCAGTTCGGATGTATGGAAAAATATTGCCGCAAAAGGAAATTAAAGCATATGCCAAGAACATAGGAGACACCAGATTTCTGAAACAGATTTCTTTTTACAAAACGAAAATGACAGCATAATTTCTCCATGTTCTCAAGGAGAAAAATTACCTATAATAAAAGTACAGGTCATTATAGAGATAGTAAAATAAAAATTGAGCAATAGCTGGAATGGATAGTGTTAGCAAAGGTTTAAAACAAGGCAAAAATATAAATGCGATATTTTAAAGAACAGGTTTTATGTAACAGAAATTGAATTACTGAATTAAAAAACACATTTCTGGACCAGTCACAGAAAGGAGAGAAAGAGGATAAGTAGATGAAAGTTATAAAATGGGATATAAGATATTGGATATATGCCATATCCTATACAATTTATAAGAAAAAATAGAACCGAGGGAAAAATGTAATAAATATAGAGAGGAAAAAAAGGATTGCATGCTGAGAGAGACATGATCATCTGATTTTTTAAATATATGAATATATATCTATTCTTTTCCTACATTCTCTTCCATTAGCTTATTACAAGATATTGCGTACCTTGTGCTATGCAGTAGCATTATCATCTGGTTTTGTAGAAGACTCACCGAGGTTGAAGACTAAAGAAAAGATTCGCACCTGGTCATAATCAGTTGCCCACTTTACTAGATTCTTAGTTTTAGAAATAAAAGTTATTTACAAAATAGTGCAAGTAAAGTGACAGCATGCTTTTTCATAGCTACTTAACAAACCAGAAAAATAATGATGTGATACCTACAAATGCTGAGTGAAAACAAATTTTGAATCAATACACCCATGCCAATCACATATACTTAACTCGTTAAACTCAGCTCGTATGTGCAGTCCTTGAAAATATTATTTGAAGTCTGAGCCACTGAGAAATGAGTCAAAATTACGAGTATAATGGTAGGAAACAGATAAGGAAATCATATGAGCTGGAAATCATAAAACTCAGTTTTATTTGTAAATATTATGGAAAAATTGAATAGAAATCTTTAAAAAAATCATTTATGTTGTTATCAAAGTAATATAGTTTACACCCCTAGGTAAAACCAACTAATGTCATTTCAGGTGTAGGTTTAGGAAATGGAAGAGGAATCAGATAAACTATTTTGTATGAAAGAGAAATATTCCATTTGATGGCATATAAATTTTGATTTAAAAATTTGTTAGGAATGTGTAAATAAAAGTCACCTTAGTAGAGGTACGAACATGATGGAGACCTTCAATTAGCAAACAAAATATAGTATATCTAACAAGAAAATCAATTAGCTATATAGCAAGAAAATATTCTTTGTCTTTGTGTGTGTGTGTGTTTTTACTATCCCTCCTGTGCTTCATTGGGCTTCTTCGTCTGTGGGTTTGCTTCTTTCACAGGTCTGAAAAATTCTCAATTTTTTATCTCTTCAAATATTTCCACTGATCCATTTGCCTTTTTTTTTTTAAACTTCTTCTGGGATTCTTTGATATGTTGATATTTTTTCTGATGTTCTCACTCCTTCCTCCATGTCTCCTAACCATTTTTTCTTAGAGATCACAATATTTATTCAGCCTTCTATTGTAAATGAGTGTTTTAGGTAAACCTCTCTTTTATACTTTCTATCTCTTTGTCCATCTGTCCTGTATTCTGGACAATTTGGTCAGATCAATTCTCCAGTGCATTAACTCTTTTTAATTTGCTTTAATTCCCGTTTATTGTCGAATAATTTTATTTCATACATGCAAATAAACCCCAACACTTTAATAAGAATAACCTTGGGCTTCCCTGGTGGCGCAGTGGTTGAGAGTCCGCCTGCCGATGCAGGGGACACGGGTTCGTGCCCCAGTCCGTGTAGATCCCACAAGCCGCGGAGCAAAAAAGAATAACTTTTATTTTTGTCAATTTAATCATTTTTTAAAATGAACTGTTTCTTATACTTCTAGGAATATCTCATCTCCTCCACCTCCACCCCCAACTAAAATATTGGAATTTTTGTTGGAATACTTGGAATATGATTTTATTTGTTTTTAGTTATTTTTGGTTTTTATTTTACAAGGATACCCTCCATCTGTGTACACAGTAAAGTTAGAATAGGACAAAATAATATTTCAGAACTTTTGGCTCCTGAGATTACTTAAAAATTACTAACCTTCTAGTAACAGGTAAAATAATTTAAATATAATTTTAAAATTATATGGAGTTTTCCATTTAAAAAATACTCAAGTAAAAAGATGCAGAAACTTCTTGTTATTACAGGTTGATTACATCCCCCAAAAGATATGTTGATGTACTAACCCTTAGTATCACATAAGAATGTGATCTTATTTGGAAGTATGGTCTTTACAGAGGTAATCAAATCAAATCATTAGGGTAGACAACCCTAATCCAGTATTATCAGAGGATCAGAACAGAGTTTGATGTATTTTTATTCTTTTTTTCCAGTTTTATTGAGATCTAATTGACAAAACTGTATGTATTTAAAGTGTACATGTGATGATTTGATGTATGTATACGTTGTGAAATGATTACCACAATTAGGTAATCAGGGTAGTTAACACATCCATCACCTCACAGTTATCTTTCTTCCCATGTAATGAATCACTTAATGTTTACTCTTGGCAAATTTCCAGTACAAAATACAGCATTACTACCTACAGTCACTATGCCTTCTATTAGATGCCCAGAGCTTATTCATCTTATAACTGAAGGCTTATACTCTTTAACCAACATCTCCCATCCCAAACTTCCACCGCTGATTCCATCACTGGTATCTACCGTTCTGCTCTCTGTGTCTCTGAGTTTGACTTTTTTTTTAAGATTCCATATATAAGTGAGATCATATAGTATTTGTCTTTCTCTTTCTGGCTAATTTCACTTAGCATCGTGTCCTCTAGGTTTATCTACATTGTTGCAAATAGCAGGATTTCCTGTGGCTGAATAATATTCCATTGTACATACATATGCCACATCTTCTTTAGTCAGTGGACACTGAGGTTGTTTCCATGGTTTGGCTTTTGTGAAACACGCTGCTATGAATAGTGCAGATATCTATTCAAGATCCTACTTTTACTCTTTTTAGCAACTGTACAAGATCGGGATGTAGCTGCCGGGAGAGCCTCCATTCCAGGAGAAGCAATATTAGTTGAATCAGGTTGGCGGTGAAGTGTAAGTCCTTTTACTTACCTTCCTCAGAAGCTTCCCCACGCTACATAGTAGCCGGCTGGTGTCCTTCCTCTCTGTCCTCTCAGGTCCTCCTCCTGCTCTGAAATTCCAATCCTCCCAATGTTTCCTCTTCTGGACTCCTCGATTCTGTAAGGTTATGTTTACTCCTGATCAAATACAACGTGAAGAACAACTAACCCTCTCCAATCCCTTCCAGCCCTATGGCAGAATGTTCCAAAGAATGAAACGTTCAGTGTTCTGACTCAGTGCTTCTCGAAGGGGTGTGATTGGCATTTGGGTGCCATGATTCTTTGCATCTGTGGAGCCACTAGATGTCAATCGTGCTCCTGAGCAACTGATACCATTAAAAAAAAGACAGACACGAAGATTTCCACGTGCCCTTTGAGGTCAATACCATTCCCAGGTGAGAATTACTGTTGTAAAATGTATCAAAATCAGTTGAGTTTGGCAGTGTCACTTCCTAATTCAAGGAGTGGATGTTACGTGTGTGTGCACCATCCTGGTGGTCTGAGGAGTGGCTGAGTTGTTTGGGAGGGAAAGGAAGTACTACGAGGAAGCAAGATACGTTCCTATGACCTGTGCTCAAATTGCTGATGTGTTCGTATTATAGGAAACATACAAATAAGACATGAAGCATTCTCACATCCCTCCCTCATCTCAAGCTAATAGGAGGAAGAAGCCTTTTTGACTGGGAACGCTATGTAGACTTGGAGGAACACAGTGAGAGGCTGCAGGTAGGATGCACAAAGGTAGAAGGCTGACGGGGGGGCGGTTAGGAAGTGATTGTAAAGTCAGAGCTTTGGAGGTCTGAGAGGTGAGTGTGGAAGCAAGAGTGACAGGAGCAGCTGCTGTCCCTGGGAAGCTGGGGGTGGGGCTGATAAGGGGGACGATTTACATATACTCCTCCCACCTCGACAGACTTTGGTAGAGAAACTGAATAAAACACTGAAACGCTTCCAGTTTCCTCTTGATTGATGTGTGTGATCTGACGTACGCGTTTGGAGGAGATGGGCAAAAAGCTGCACCGACTCAGCTTCAAGGATATTTGACAAGCAAGTGATTCTTATTAGGAACACCAATACTATTTTCCTCAGCATTATTTGTATTGTTGAAGACATGTCTTTCAAATTTAGAAAATGTCATATTAAGGCCATTACATTTTTTTTTAGTTGGATGTCCACTCAAACAAAAAAATATATCAGGAAAAATTTCATTGGGGCATTTTCTATACAGACAGTATAATATATCCTTTTGGCAGGATGATAATAACGATTATTACTGTTACTGGCCTACGAAAAATGACTGTGAAGTCGGCTTGACCATTCCAGAAAAATAACTATTTTAGATTTCCTGACATGAAAGCGGATCTAGCACTTTTATTGTATGTGCTATTTCTATATATCATGAAGAAATATTTCACTTACCTGCTGTAAAATTAAAATATTTAAAATTATGATGTGGCATTTACTAAGATATAAGTAGGCATTGTCTTAACATAAAATATTCAGAAATATTGCCTGACAAAGGCCCTAGTATTTTATGAATATTAAAATATTCATTTTATTTTGCACATGAAGGTGCTGGCTTTTGTCTCTCACTGTAGGTACTGTTGTGATTGATTTAGTAATATGCATAGAAATGGCACTAATAATTCCTCTAGCATAATGCAAGGTGATTATAGAACCATGATCCAAGTATGCTGTATTATGTGGCATTCAGAATGGGAATATTTAGCTCAGATTATATTGAAAATTAAACTATTAGTTTACGAACTGATTGCTATTAAGGAGCCCTTTTTGTATTTTGGTTACGTTATTGAAATTTAGTTCAAAATGTATACACCTGGAGACTGAGCTTCATCATCCCTTACCCCAGTGCACTGGCAGGTGCCTTTTAGTGACACACTCCCCAGTGACATGCTCCTCAATCACTGTGGCTTAGATGTTTCGTCAAGTAACAAAGAGACTTTTGTGTTTGCACGTAAAGGGACAGTATCACAATAAATATATTGGGTTCTAAGAAAGAAGGCATTTGTCTTTAATTTGCATAACACTTCTGAGCTCTGTCTGGGAGAAAATCAACAGCTTTTCAGAGAGCAATAGTTTTGCCTTGTTACGTTCACACCCTGTCCAAACAGGTCTGTTAAATCACTGGGCAGAACACCCTGCAGGAAGAAGTGGCAGCAGCGTGCTGTGGTTTCATAACATTGAAATTCTATCTTTTCTGTCAAATGTCAGGGGTGATACAGCATGGAATGAAGCCTGCCTACAGCTGGTGAAAAGGGCTTAAGAGGAAAGAAAGAAAACAACTTTAAATAGTATCGATTCCAGAAAACAGAGGACACTGGGAGCCATCTAGCTGCTCACCAGCTGCTCTTAGGTGGGCAATCAGGGGTGACCTGCTTGCAAAGGGAGACAGCTGCCAGGTAACAAACAGAGGCAGCGGGGACCCAGGTAGAGTGCAGGGAAGATGTGAAATAAACAAGCTGCCCACAGTGCCATTTCCGTTTCAAGTTACCTATTTAAGCAATAAACTAACTTAAGATAATCCCATGCTTGTGCAGGGATCCACAATATTGTCATGGTAGAAGTGGAATTCTAAAAGACTGCCTCCGGAACAAGGAAAATAAATTAGTCTGGAAACTTGAAAACAATTTCAAATCTGGTAAATATCTTTTTCTTCAACTTGCTTAGCTTTTCTCCTGACCTTATTGATGGGACCCATCCTAAAAAGTACATGGCATATACTAGGACACTAATTAGAGACTATCTGTAGTTGTATTTTTTTTTTTGCGGTACGCGGGCCTCTCACCGCTGTGGCCTCTCCCGTTGCGGAGCACAGGCTCCAGTCGCGCAGGCGCAGCGGCCATGGCTCACGGGCCCAGCAGCTCCGCGGCATTGTGGGATCTTCCCGGACCGGGGCACGAACCCGTGTCCCCCGCGACGGCAGGCGGACTCTCAACCACTGCGCCACCAGGGGAGCCCTATAGTTGTATTTTGAGAAGTAAATCGACAGTATGTTTTCTGAGGTCAAAATTTCGTACTGAATCAGCCGGTTAAAGAACATCGATATGATGACTCAGGTGCTAGGACTTTCTGTGTAGTGAAACATTTAAAAATATTCTCTTACGGTTTATTTCCATAAAGTTTAAATCCAGTATCTTACAGGTAATTATAAAACAAATTCTTATCGAATGTTTTCTTGTCATTGACAAGGGCATAAAATCCAGAAATCTATAGTATTTTTTAACTTTTAATTTTATGTTGGAGTAGAGCCGATTAACAATGTAGCGCACAGCAAAGCGACTCAGCCGTACATATACATGGATCCATTCTCCCCCCAATACTACTATTTTACACATGAGGAAATGGAGACTTATTGCTTCAGAAGATAAAAAAGCGAGGAGAGGAGGAAGTTGAAGCACTTTGTTGGGAGAAAGCAAAATAATTAAACCGTTAGTAAAAGTAAGAGAGAAAATTGATCAGTTGATCATATTGGAAGAGGTGATCTAAGAAGCCCTCTGATAAAAGACTTAGGAATAGAATACCATGAAACCAGTTTCAAGAACTAAGCAAAGTTGAGGCACACCTCCACGTATTTGTGCTGAAGAAAATTAGATTGCCAGAGTCCAGAAGTGGGCTTAGAGATGTATCAACGTGGAAGAAAAATAACTTAATGTGGTGTGAAAAGATAGGTAGTTTATCTTTTTTAGTGCAGCATTTTTTGCCAAAAGAATGTTTTTACCCATTACCCCAGTTCCCATGAGCCAGCCTTTGTCACAGATGCAAACTTCAGCACCATTCGCTACACTTGCCATTGGTGAACCTGATCTTTATCCCCTCCCAGTTATTCTCCTCACTGGGCTGACGGTTCAGCAGTAAGAACTGTGGAGATAAATAAACTATCCGAGTTGACTATGAACTGACATTGTGTTCCTCCTCTCTGTATATACAGCCAGGAGATACAGTGTTACGTTGGGCACAAAATTTGAGGAGAGAGTGTTCTAAATGTAGAGAATGGATTCGTGGAATCGTTGGCTTTACTCACAGCCCTGTAGACCTGGATAAGTCCCAGAGAAGTTACAGGGAGTTGGTCTTCTGTTAGTGCTATCCTTGGCTATGGAGTTCCTAGAATCCTGTGAATCCTTTCGGGATTTCTCAATCATTACTTTTGTTACATGAGCCATGATTTAAAAGTCCATCCACTAAAGTAGTGTGACGGAAATCAGTTGGTGGGTTTTCAAGAATGCCAATGCTGGGCTTCCCTGGTGGCGCAGTGGTTGAGAGTCCGCCTGCCGATGCAGGGGACACGGGTTTGT
Source organism: Neophocaena asiaeorientalis asiaeorientalis (assembly GCF_003031525.2). Taxonomy (NCBI): domain Eukaryota; kingdom Metazoa; phylum Chordata; class Mammalia; order Artiodactyla; family Phocoenidae; genus Neophocaena; species Neophocaena asiaeorientalis. The sequence goes on from NW_020174048.1 coordinate 3,233,661, forward strand.
GCCCCGGTCCGGGAAGATCCCACATGCCACGGAGCGGCTGGGCCCGTGAGCCATGGCCGCTGAGCCTGCGCGTCCGGAGCCTGTGCTCCGCAACTGGAGAGGCCACAACAGTGAGAGGCCCGCGTACCGCAAATAAACAAACAAAAAACCCAATGTGATATCACGATTATATTATTATTAGAAATGTATTTGGTGTAAGAAAAAAAGTTAATTATCTGTCTGCTGCTCACAATCTGAGAAAAAGTCCGTCGCTGATTCTTATAATATCTATTAACATAATTGCCTAAGGAATAGGGGGTGTCATATGGCCCAGTTTTGTTTCCAAAGAGACAACTGTAAAAAAATTATGAAGCATTTTTAGTATCGATAAGGAAAACTTAGTATAGCTGTGATATGTTTATGTTTAATGATTGCTCTAAATAATATGCTTTCAAATTATGGGGCTTGACCTCTGTATCAGGCAGAATCGACTGGGGAAAACAAAAGCCCAATTTTTTTTTTTAGCCAGAGATAATTTAACACAGGATATCGGCTAAACAGGAATTGGAGAACTGGAAGACAAAAAGGAACACGCGAGGTGCCACAGTGACTACACTCCACGAGCGGGTGATGAAAGTAGAAGAGGTCGGCATTATCAGGACCTGGAACTCCTGGTAAGGAGGTTGAGGTTGAGGAGGTCTGTGAACTGGGGCCGGACATCTGAGCCGGGAGGTTGTCCAGCTGGGGCTGGCGCTTCGTGAGCTCAGGGAAGACTGTGCCAATCTGGGACCCAGACCTCTAAGGAATGGTGCTGATGGACAGACAGCTTTTGAAACCCCAGGATCTCAGACAAAGGCTCACAGAACTGGGGTCCAGACGTCTGAGGAGAACGAGATGCCTGTAAGCTGGGGCTAGTGTTTCTGAAGAGCGTGATGTAGCTGGTCTGACAGTGAGGAAAACATCTGGAAATAGAACCAGCTGCTATTGGAACCCAGAGCTGCTGCCAAAGGGAAGGGTCATTATGGGGGGAAACTGGCAGACAAATAGCACCTAGGGAGCAGAAGCCCCCCTTCCTCCTCCTGTCTCTCTCTTCTCTCTAGCAGCCCTGCTGGCATAAACTAACAGCAAGCTAGCCAGCAAAGAAGTGGGGTCTGCACTTTCTCTCCAGCAGCTCCAGAACCGAGGGGAGATTCGAGGGGAAGCGCAATAACATAGCACCAGCACAAGCCACGATGCTGGATACTCAGCGTTCATGCACAACTGTCCACACACATCTGCAATTCCACACAGCAACAACGGTTGGATTATATGGCCTAATAAGATGAAAGCATCCCTTACACAAATGAAGATCTCTTGCCCTCTCTCCAAAAACAAGTGGGAGACATAAAACCAAAGGGGATTCTATGAAATCTGTAACCTTTGAGCAGTTATGTTAAAAGAAGTCATGAGGTATTGGTGGCTGCTCCACAGTGTGGGCG
>NW_020174048.1:3235158-3360463 GCF_003031525.2 Neophocaena asiaeorientalis asiaeorientalis
GGGGGGGACTGGTCTAGGATCCAGGGATTCCCTGGGACATCTCATAAACTACTTAAAGGAAAAGTTAATGGAAAACTATAGCAATCAAAACAAGTCAGGGCTGTGGAAGTTTTACGAAAGAATGAAATGAACCTTCAAGAGTAAAAGTTCTAGTTATTCCAACAGTTAAAGAAACCAGCTAGCTAAGATTCCAGGAAGGGACAAAGGGGACATTAAAGAAGGAAGTTAGTCCTCAGTTACAGAAACTAGGACTGTGGCAGCTACTGAGAATCACTGCTTTCTTGCTTGTTGGATACATATGTGTTTGCATATGTACCACGTTCTTGCTTGCTAATTGTTTATGTGTATAGGGGTGCCTATCATCTGTCTACCTAGCCATCTATCAATCTTTCTATCATCTATCAATCTATCTATCATCTCTATACTAGTACTTTCCTATCTTCTTTCCCCTTGTTAATTTATATAAGGGTTGCAGGTGGTAGGTAACTTTATCATTTAGTCTTTAAGTGAAGAATATTCAGGTGGGACCATGACTGAATTTGAGGAATAATTAACACTGTCCCTGTGATAGATACACTGAATATTATTATAATGAACCAAACTGATATATGTGTTTTAAGAGAGATGAAACCCTAAATCCCCATGAACTTGACTATTATTTAGGCATGAAAATGATAATACAGATGAATATTTATTGGTGTTGTTATTTGTAATATCTTCTTGTGATTTTTTTTTTAAATACTTAAAACCTTATGTGAGATTTCCATTTTATTCCACAGTGGTAGAAGATTTGCTTTCTCACTGTAAACAACTGGAAAACTGGACAAATGTGAAATAAATATTTTTTTCAGACGCTGGAAAGCAGGCAGAAAGGAGACAGATGAGGGGAGCCCCACAGGTGCCCCACTTTGTGTCTGGAGGCACGTTGCCAAACCAACGCAAGAGCAAAACCTAAGCTGAGCACGGTGGGCTCTTTGGGCTGTGGAGGCAAGGATGATTTGGGAGGATGGACAGCTGGAGGTCGTGAGAGAGCGAGTACCAGAGAGGAGGGCTACATGGGGAAAGAGTGCTGAGACGTACACAGGTGTCTTTTAAGTCTTGGACTGAATGTTTCAGCTGTCCCTGTGCTGCTGAAACTCCATGAGGTTGGGAGAGAGGATCACTGTGGTTCAGCCCTTGCTGGACAATTCCCTTAGCCCCGAAGGGCCAGAGTGAAGAAACCTTGTTGACCATGGGGGTATTTACTCCACGTTCCCAAGTAAGGGCTGCTCTTGACCCAGGATGTCATGCTCACAACAAAGGCTCACCTCCTCTCCTCTGAAGACGTTGTGATGTAATGACATTTAGCACTGATTGACACTTATTCTGGGCCTTGAACTGTTCTGAGCATGTCACATATAATAACCACTCTACCCTCAAAACCGTTCTATGAGTTAGACACTTATTATCCCCATTTCAACAAGGAAACGAAGGCACAACTAAGGAGGCCCCACTGTTTTTACAAATGGAGCCAGAAATTGCACCCCAACTCCAGAGTTTACCCTCTTAGCAACTATTTCTCCTCTGCCTGGAAGTAGATATGACAATGACCATTTCACTGTAATGGGATGATGGTTATTTAAATTTTCTATAGTTTGCTTATGTGCATTTTTAAATGTTTCTAAAATGAACATGTTCTGATTTTGTAATAACAGATTTATTTTTAGCTAAGAATATAACAACAGTTGTGAACAGTGTACAGAAGTGCAATCATTTTAGAAAGCGATTTGGCAGTGTGAACCTGGAACAAAAATAAGACTGTTCCTATCCTAGGTAAGGTTGGATCACATGTTTTAAAAAGTGAATAGTATATATAAATTTAAAAACTCAGAAGAGGATAGGATTGTGAATTATTTTGATTATTTTAATTTGCTTTCTGTGCATCTATCATATATTATACAGGAAAAATATAATTAATCTTAATCAGGGAAAATGGTAATTTTAAGTTCCCATTATTTAGCTAGTAAGCTCATTTGTAGGATTTTTAGTAACAGGTATTTAGGACACTATTGTTTATAGTGATGAAACCTCATGAGTAACCTATATGTCAAAATTAAGATTAATTAAACAATGATAGAGTTATGTGTGATGAAGTATCATGAAGACATTGTTATCCTATTTTTGAAGAATGTTTAAGGACTTGGAAAATAATTCAGAACATGTTAATAAAAATTAACATTTTCAACTGTATATAACCTGTTTCCAGTTTTGTAAAAATAAATCACAAAGATAAATACATATTCTTCCACCCACACCCCACCGCTCACACGTCACAGGGAGACATCAAAAATGTTAAAAGTGGTTCTATCTGGATAGTGAAATTAATGCGATGTTAATTTATTCTTTCTGATATCTTTCCAAATTTACCACGAGAAAGATGCTTGTTTTTTCTTCCATGAGCAATAGACATGTGTTCCTAATGTAGAGGCAAACCATTTGACCCTACTTTTGTACAGTTGTCAGGAATTCAGAATGATACAGAAATATGTTTTCATTTCCTTGGTGCTTACCGGTGACTTAGGGATGTCAGCCTTCTTATGTAACTGTAAAAGTTCCAGCTTTCTTCTTTGCCAACCATTTTATAATTATTATTTGGGTGTGAGTAAATATAACCACACTGGGGCGAATATGAAGGTTTCTCGTTCATCATAGAATTTACTGAAAAATAAAACACGTGTGTATTTTAGTTATTCAGTATAAAGTTTTACGTAACAATTTTTAATTCTCCAAGAAAAATAAATCATTAACATCACCTAGCCTTCAATAAGTATAATGAATATGCACAGTTCATATGGTGATGTTTGTAAATAAAAAAGCAAAGCTCACATTTTTATCAGTAATCAGTTATCTTTCTCCTACATTGTATACTTGCAAAATTGTTTATTACATTAGTCTGCAGAAAGGTCACATTTGATTGCTGTTTTTTAAACCCTTATTGTTTCAGCTACTAGTTCTTTTGGTTTCTTTCCTCCTTTAATTTCAGACAAAACCGGTCACTGATTGCTCCCTCAAAAGATGGAAACACTTGATAGGCAGACATGCCTATTACTTGGCAGAAGATAAGAGGGTAAAATTCTTGGGAGATAAAAGCAAGTTTTATTTAGAATGATAAAACTGAAATCTTGAAAATCTTAAAATGTTTTGTGATTGAATTATCTGAGAAAATGAAACAACCATGACTTTTGTGATTTTGATGAATTATCACAAGTTTCAAAGAGAATCCCAGGCCAACATTTTAACAAATATTTGTGATTATTTGAGTTCCTGCCTGCATTGTTAGCTACTAGGCTAGAGTATATAATGATGTGATGTTCTCTAGATTGCTGTCACACTGATGCAAACTAGCAAAGCTTCACCGGTGAAAGTTTGCCAACAGGCTCTGCAGGTCATTTCCCAGTAGCAGGAATCATCTAATCAATTCCGGGGATTAAAAATAATAATAATAATAATAAAGTGAATTCTGTGAGAGTAAGAATCAATACTCTTATGTCTTCAGTACTTAATACTTGTATCCCCGGCACTTAGTAAGGTCTCTGACACCTGCTGGGCTTCCAGTAACTTGACGGTGAATAGAGAAATGGATGTGGCACCACTTTAAAGAAACACAGTTTAGGCTGCGTCTACATCATGTCACAGCTTCTCAAATGGGCTGGAAACTGAATTTTTTTGTTTTTATCCAGGCTCTTAGATTTATGAAAAGATGCCTAAGTATGTTTCCCTGGAATGTTTGGACTTTGGTAAATTTGAGTTTTCATATTTTATTTTTATAAGTAAACGACCGGAATAAAATGAATTTAAAATTTTATGCCTTACTAGGATAAATTAACATAAAAACATACAACACCTATGGGTAAGTTAGTGGCCTGTATTTTTTTTAAACCAAGAATCAAGATTTAAAATATCTGACCTGACGTTCATATGTTCCTGGTAGAAAAACAAAGTATTTGCAACAAGGGCTACTCCTGAAAACCAAGATTTTTTTCTGTCACACTTAGAAGTGGTTTCTCTTTTGCATTAGTGTTAATTATTACCTCATGCAAATTTAATATTTTAGCAGAACAGTTAACAAAGTCTAGTTAAGCAATGCTGTTATAACATGCAGTTTATATACCCTCAGCTGGCTAAGACAATTCAATACTTAGCAGGTGCAAAATGAGAATGTCAAAACAAAAAAAGCCCAAAGAATTTAAGTTATTTTAGGACTAAACATTTAAAAAAGGCCATCAGGCAAAGGAGAGAAAAACCAAATAATATCATAAATATGGACAAGTTTCTTTGAGAGACTGAATTCATTAAACTCCCAGCAACCAGGAGCACCTCCTCTCCAACTTTAGAGCTTTTGGCTTAAGGCTGGATTTTTAAAAAATTTATATTCAACAAATGAAAGTGACCTTACTGATCTTACACTTTATACACAGTCAAAGATGTACTTCGGGTAACCTAATTCCTGCTTTTTTTTCCTATAACAATTTTTCAACTATGACCTTCAAGAATTAACTATTTGGGCTTCCCTGGTGACGCAGTGGTTGAGAATCTGCCTGCTAATGCAGGGGACACGGGTTCGAGCCCTGGTCTGGGAGGATCCCACATGCTGCGGAGCAACTAGGCCCGTGAGCCACAACTACTGAGCCTGTGCATGTGGAGCCTGTGCTCCGCAACGAGAGGCCGCGATAGGGAGAGGCCCGCGCACCACGATGAAGGGTGGCCCCCGCTTGCCACAACTAGAGAAAGCCCTCGCACAGAAACGAAGACCTGACATAGCCAAAAATAAATAAATAAATAAATTAAAAATGCACAGTATTCCAAATCATTGTATAAAAACAATCATCCTTTGTACACTCTAATGATCACTTAAAAAATTACCTCTGTAATTTGAAGTTGTAGTTTAGTTTTATTGCATTCTTCATGCCTTTTCTGCATATTTTGTCTTTAGTTTTCAGTTCTTACTTTATTATTTTTTGGGTTTTCTAAATTTTCTTCAATAAGCAATGTTTTTGTTTTATAAAAATTAAAAAAATTTTAACATTGAAACTACATTGAAATGTGAGGTAAATGTCAATCCATTAACTCAAAATAAATGAAGAAACATTATTCTGGTGAAATGGTATACGTGGAAAGTCTGTTGAATCAGCAGTGCATTGCCCTCAAGGAAATTTGCAATATTGTGCCTTCTGCACAAGTAAAATCCTGGTGACATATGTGAAAACATTCACAATTTTCTTGGTGTGAAAAAAACTACAACTGCCCTATTTTTATTGCTTCTTGTATGCAATAAAAATATAACGTTTCCTTAACTGACACACATAAATTCACTGTATGTTAGAAAAGAGATTAAATCTGAATCCATTCTGCTTTCATCTTATACACTTTCATCCACTTGTCATGCTCCCACACGAAAGGTTTCTAATCAATCGTGTAAGTCTGAGATTGTCTTTTTGGCTTTTTTAACACCATGTAACCTCAATTTAGTATTCGGCAATCTGGTACATATGAGTTTCTAGCTTATATGGTAGTTTAATTTTTAGAACAATAAAACCATAGGTTGTTTTTGTTATCCAATATATTCTAATACAAGAGTAATTGTCAAGAAGACATTATAAGGAGTTAGTAAACATTGAATATCTATATCACAGTTATATTGCTTCATCTAAAACCCTAACAGGTTATTAATAGCATTAGTAAAAGGACACAGGTGCAAACTATCAAAGTGAGCAAATAAGGTCCATTTTTAGTAATAAAAAGAGAAATTAAGAAGCCGTCTGAAAACTATGGCATTTGTTCAGTAGTAAATATTAAAATATAAAAAAGCAAAGTTTTAAAATATACTTTATATGGTTAAGAAAATATACTAAAGCACTATGCAAGATACTTTCTCTTTTTCTCACCCTCCTTAGTAAACTTATTATAAAACCATGAATACATACCAAAGTTTGAGAAAATTTTAAAAGACATTATCTATGTATAAAATTTGGCGATATCACTCCAACTCCTTTCAAAAGATAAAATATAATATATAACCAAAAGCTAAATGTAAAGAAATATAATATAGATGATAAACAAAGTGTTAATTTCTATAATATAGAAAGTGCTGTCTGATAATTACACGATAAAGAAAAAATATCAATAGATAGAAAATTCGATAAGAATCCCTTCATGGTCCACTGTGAATACTAGTGGACAAGTGTGGTCATTTATATTTAAATTAATTAAACAAAAGTTAAAATTCAGTCTCTCAGTCACACTGCTACATTTCAAGAGAATACTTCTACTACGTTGGAAAATTCTATGAAAAGCTGCTGCTTCAAATTTTCAGCTGATAGAAGAGCAAATACAAATGGCCAACTGGCAACAACAAAAAAAAGGCCCAAATCACTAGTATATGGCAACAGTGATTACCGTAGCAGAGTATTATTTTACACTCACCACACTGGCAAAACAAGAAAAGAGCAAGAGTGCCCTCCTCGCCTGGGATTCACTTATTCTTACCATTGTCATAGACCTACAATGCGGCATATCACTTTGAAAAGCAAAACAACAATATTTATTTAATAACATTTTATAATGTGTGTGTGTGTGTGTGTGTGTGTGTGTGTGTGTTTTGTATAACTGTCTTGACAGCAGTATCATTCCCGGTAATCTCTCCCACAGAAATAAAAGTCCAAGTCCAAATGAAATATGTATGACGGTGTTTATGAAAGTCTTGCTTGTAATGACCAAAAACAAGCAAATAAACAGAAATAAAACCTAAAAACAAATAACTGCCCATCAATAGGAAAGCAGCTGGTATATATTACATCGCACTCACGTCTTGGAATATTCTGCAGACACTGAAAATAATAAGTTAAAACACTACCAGTTGACTTGGAGTGATGCCCACAAAGAGCTATAAGTGAAAAGGGAAAGATTTAAAACAATGTGCATTACATGAACTTACTTTTTTGCAAAGCAAGAATGACGAATACATTTTATGCACATACTCACACATATATGCCAATACATGAATGTACATAAATGATTATCTGAGCTTGGAAATATATGAAGACTACAAATTAGACCGCTCATTTTGTCAACATGCTGTGGAGACGAGGATGGAGAACCCGATATGGGAAAAGGGACAGTTAAGCATAAAAACACTTAAAATGATACAGGATTTGATTATTAATGTAATCACATACAATTATATACACCGATACCTGTGTAAAGACATTAAAATAATTTAAAAGAAAATTCATGCTTTCTAAATCTAGAGAAAAATTTTATAATCCACACTGAATTTTAATGCACGTTTCTATTCCAAAACACCAAATAAGATTTTTCTCATGGCATACTGCTTAATTGTTTTATTTAGGTGTCAGTTATGCTTTTTCTTGTTTACATACAGATGTATCTAACACAATCTAGGAAAAGCATAATTGGTTCAAGTAACCCTAATTAGAAGGTTAAGATACTATAGCAATACCATCCAATAGAAATATAAGGCACACTGTAAATGTGAGCCAATGTATAATTTAAAATTTCCTGATTACCACATTAAAAAAAGTGAGAGGAAACAGGCGAAATCAATGTTAGTATTATATTCTTTTTAACTCCAAATATCCAAAACATCCTGTCAGCAAGTAGTTAATGTAAAAATTATTGAAATACTTTTCATTACTTTCTCATATTAAGCCTTTGAAAACCCGGGTATATTTTACACTCTCAGCCGTTCTCAATCGGCTTGGCCACCTTCTATGGAGCACCCATAGGTGCTGGAGTGGCCAGGGTTGAACTAGACAGCTGGAAATAAAAGGAGGGAACTGATCCAAAAATGTTGCAGTAGTCAAAATTTTGCTCATGGTATAGAGGAATTCAGAACTGTCTATTTTTTTAATCTGTTCATTGGCACATGCAACATGTAATAGATAGCATTTCCAGAATAAAAATGTTGTCCGATGTTTCACAAATGGTTTCCCCCCCAACAAGTTTTAATGAGATACAACTGACATGCAGCACCGTATAAGTTTAAGGCATGCAGCATAACGATTTGACTTACATGCATTGTGAAATAATTACAAGAAGCATCCATCACCTCATATAGTTATAAGAAAAGGAAAGAAAAAAATGTTTTTTTCCTTGAGGTGGGGAGTCTTGGGATCCACTCTCTTAACTTTCACATACACCATACAGCACTGTTAACCACGGTCATCCAGTAGTAAAATGGTTTCTTTTATAAGATCCATAAGGACATGTTTCCTTGGTGCCTGCAAAAGCTGTTCTTCTCTCACACAAATGGTCATTTTAGAAGTAGGTCATTCTCCATTTAGAATGGAGAAATATGTATGTGTTTGTGTGTGTGAGTAAGTGAGTATCACTGTGTATGCTTCTTGTAGAGTCTGAAATTCCTTCTTTAAGAAATTCATTACAATCATCTACAGAACTTTCCTTTTTTTTAAAATGCAGAATCTTAACGTCAATCCAATTTCATGGATTCAGAATTTCCAACTGAGAGATGAGTGCCCATCGACTGACTTTTTAAAAAAATGCTCACCTCATGATTCTGAGGTAATAAAGGCTGTTTTTTTTTCGTTTGTTTGTTTGTTTTGCGGTACGCGGGCCTCTCACTGTTGTGGCCTCTCCAGTTGTGGAGCACAGGCTCCGGACGCGCAGGCTCAGCAGCCATGGCTCACGGGCCCAGCCGCTCCGCGGCATTGTGGGATCTTCCCGGACCGGGGCACGAACCCGTGTCCCCTGCATCGGCGGGCGGACTCTCAACCACTGTGTCACCAGGGAAGCCCAAGACTGCTTTTTGATGAACCCTGTTTGAGAAGCTTTGCTTCCATCTTTGGCCTGCAGGCATCTCAGCACTCTAGTTGTACAGACATTTCTCTCGTGTTTTAGTGTTACACCCACTCTTGATTTAGTTATTTTTATTCCAGTATTATTTTCCCTTCACCTTGAATATGATCTTTCCTAACCTGATACTGACCACAGTGAATTTTCAATACAAGTTATTCAACACAGAAAAAAATTGAGAAGTATTAACACATCTTTGTGAAATGTCTTTACTAATGCGTGACGAGGCTTCGTTGCCCTGGGCAGTTAATTTGCCTGCAGAGATCAGTAATGTTAGAGAAGGAAGACAAATACATAGTTTCTGCTATGAAAAAAAGAATTTTGCAGCAAAACCATTCCCTGTGCAAAGGCCCATTTACTGTGTGGCTAAAGACTGCTGTTTCCTTTCCCTTTTCATCAGCTTTATGAGTCAACAACCAAGACCAGTGCTACCTACCCTTGGAATTCTCCCATGTGTAGGAAGGATAGTTCTTCTGCCTACGACGGTACGGAGGAAGCGGGTGTGACATGGATGGGATAAAAGAAAAGCCCGGGGGCCTTGGAAAGGAATCAGAGAGGGAGGAGGTGGAGGCACCTCAACATCCTGACACCCAGGGGAGGGGTGGGGATAGGCTCAACAACTGAGGACAACGTCGAGATCTCCCGTTTGGGATTCTGGAGAGCAACCTCCTCTCAGGCCACCATATACCGACATGGGAATGCCCGTCTGCAAGGAATATGAGGCTCTGTGACGTGGGCGAGCAGCACGAGACTTGGGGTGCGCCTTTCCACACTGGCCCTGGGTCCACGTGACATATACTGGGGTCAGGCCTTGCAGGCGAATGAGGGGACACTTGCCAGAGGGAGTAAGGTGACCACAGGGACGGATGGAGCCTGTGCTGCTTGGGCTGGGAACTCAGGGAAATGCACAGCACCATGTGGGGTGAGGTGCACCTGGACTCTCCTCCAAGCTGAGCGGAGCGTGCTGAGCTGCATCGACTGTAGACGTTAGTCACCAGTGAACCCTGAGCGAGCCTTAGCCAGAGACAGAGTGGTTGGAAGTGAGAGCTTTGCCCAGTGACCAGAGCACAGCGAAAGCATAAAAAGAGAACCAGAGCTCCCTGGTAGTGAGGAAACTGTCATAAAACCCAAGGCCACGAGTCAGATTTTGCAACCAGACACATCTTAGGGGAGACACTTGGAGGACGAAGGATGCTCGTTCAACAGAGACTGATAACTGCCTATATGTCAGATTAGAATATGCTTTAAACCAGATGTGACCTTTAATTTTTTGATTGCTCAGAAGAAAGGCCAGATTACTTAAATAAAAACTTAAATTAATCATTCTGCCTACCCATTTTGTAATGAGAGTTAATTTTTGACTTCAACAAATAGATAAAGGAATGAATGATTTAATGAAATAATCATTATCATACGGATATTTGAACTGTGCTGAAGGAAACACAGGAGCTGTAAAACAAAACAAAACAAATTTTATGGCAAAATGCCCTTTTCTGCAAGTTTAAACAACAATAACAAAAAACCCACTTAGGAGTTAATAACAAGATATGAAAGAAAATATAATTATAGTAAATCCAGTGTGATAGTTTCTATAGAATACTGTTACTAGTCAAAATATACCCAGGAAATAATGCAGTGTGGAACCAATGACTGGGCTTTATTAAGATACATTTCATTCCATCCCTTAGCAGCTCAACCCACGTCCAGAAAGACTCTTCACTTGCCTACTTAGAACAGAACATTCTCTGCACAGCGATCAGAATATGGCTTGAAAATCTGCTTCTCCTTCTCCTCTTCTACTAAGTTTAAAAATACTTGTTGCCCTAGGAGAAAAGCTGATTCTGATATTTCCATTAAAAACCTATATCTAATTAGTAATGACATTATCTTGTAATTCTTTGAGTATGAAACTGAAAGACAAGAAGAAGCACAGTCTAGCTCTATTTTTCAGAGATCAATATTGGGTAACTGTTAGTGAACCAACTTGCGTCAGGCAGTGAAGCCAATATACTGACGCTGGGTTGTGGTGAAGGAAAGGGCAGCGTTTATTATAGGGTGCCACACAAGGAGGACGGGTGGCTCATGCTCAAAACCCCCAAACTCTGCAAAGGGTTTCAGCAAAGCATTCTTCAAGGCCAGGTAAGGTAGGGGGCGCGGTTCTCAGGGTGTCTGATCAGCTCATGCATAATTCTCTGAGTAGCTGATGGTGAGGTAACGGGGCAGTATCACAGGGGTTAACATCAATTCTTAAGCGCCAGTAGGTTTGGGCGTTACATGCTCAGGATCATCAAGTAGATAATTTCTTCCATTTGGTGGTGCTTTTAGCATCTGTGAAACAACTCAGGAAGCATGCATCAGATACTATTATCTGGGTACTTCACAGAGGAGCTACGGCCGAGAATATAGGGGAGGGGTCTGTCCCGGGAAGACCCCATAGGGTCCTGCTCAGTTACATAAATATAACTCATTTTCTTTTCCTATCTGTTTTATATTCAAGGACTTTTCTAATTTGTATATGAAAGTTCATTTTTGTTCAGTTGTTTTCAGCTGTTCAGAATGTTCCTTTATCTTTATCAATAGACATTTACTAAGTAGTCTGCCATGTACTCTGTTAGACAATGAATTGCCTAAAGGTGATTCATTTTATACTAAATTCAAAAGGAATTCAATTTCACATATTTCAAAGCATGGACTTGTAGGATTTCAAAAGTATTAGTTTATTTATTACCAATTATTATGGAAATTTTCTAATTTATTTCAAAAAGAAGAAAGGTGAGCATGAAGAAACCGCATGTGCTCATCAACAATTACCTCATGGCCTCTCTGCTTTTATCCCCACTCCACCTCTTCTCCCTCTTCCAGATAATTTTGAAGCAAACCCCAGACTTCCTATTATTTCATCCAATAAAGGTTTTTAATCCTGGGTGGGTGGGGGACACTAAAGGGAGACTATTTATTATTGACAATCACAATTGTTCAGCTCTTACAATTAGAAAAGAAAGATTTCAAAGGAATTTCTTTTGGCATCACAGTGGACTACATTCCAGAAAACCCACAAACTGCATCATTCCATTTATATAACATTTTGAAATGACAGAATTATAGAAACTGAGAAAAGATTAGTAGTTGTCATGGCTTAATGAAGGGGTGGGGGTCGTGGTCGTGATATTAACACGAAAGAAGTCAGCTTTGGCAGCCCGCTGATGAAGAGTCCTGCAGGGCTCACTTCCTGCCTGGTACAGTACTGGACAGCTGAATCTAGGGTGAGCTCTGCATGTCAAACACTGGCTCTACTTCCAAAATAGTTCTCCCAAAGGTTTCATGATCAACTACCGTCCCCTTTGCAGTAACTTAAGCTTTGTTATCGTGAAAGGGTTTCATTTAGATGGAAATTTAGCCTTTTGAGCAATCTGTCTTACATTGGCCCCTAAATTAAGACTGTAGAAGTCTTCCTAAGTCTAGACTATACTCCTTAATATCGCCACCACATATCTACAGAAGTCTGTTCTTTAAATGTTTGAAACAAAATTAGTTAGGTGCACAGCCTTTGCCAAAGTAAAACTTTAAAAATTAGGTTCTGTTCATTTACAGAATTTAGAGCTAGTATTTCTTCACAGATTATCGTATAAATGGGACAAACACTTAAAGGTGTGCGATTCACAAGATATTAAATTACGATTCGGTTACAGTAAGATGGATCTTGTTTATAATTTCTGTGACTTTTCACTTTTTTCTTTTTCTCTTCTCTAATACCTCAAATCAGATATTTCATGATGTGGCCATAACCCCTGCACCTCTCAATCCACACACAGTGAACAACTGAATATGACAGCTAGAAATTCTGCCCACTGGGAAGGTCTGCCTTCACCAGGCAGACAGTGAGTTCTGAGAAGGCTGTAACCATGCAACAGTTCACTTCCCACTAGGTGCTCATGATTTTGCAGAGCTCCATGTTTTTATTCCTCAGTCAATTGTTCTTATGAAACTTCTGTGAGGCCACTGGTCAGCTTTCAAGCTCCAGCTCATGCAGACTTATTTGGACCTTTCAGACCTGCTCAAGCCTGATCTCTTAAATATCATTTCTACACAGTTACGGATTACTGTGGAGAACACCCAACCTTATGGTGCAGGGGTCAGATTTTCATCAGTTCCTGATGGGCAATGGTTACGTAAAGTCTGAGACATGCATTCACTGTCTAGTAGATCTCAGAAGAAAGCCAGATACAGTTCCTTTAAAGGAGCATAAGGTATGCGTGCAATAGGAGATAACTTTTCTCCAGCATTTACAGATCTGTGCTGGCACGATCCTGTTTGAGCTTGCCAGAGTCAAGTTCACTTGTCATAAACACTTCAATTATCATTGGATATTCTAAGGCCCAAATATTAGAGAAGCTTCACCAGCCTGGGCCTGATGCAAAGCCTTCTCTTGCTCTATGCCTCACTCAAAATAGCAGCTTAATGGGATACATAGCAAATAGACCTGACTAAATATGCTGTATGTTGACTACAAATACAAAAAAGACCCACATATATGATGTGCCACATTTTAGTAATTGGAGGTGCAATGTGCTGCATCTTATCTTCTGCTTTGGAGAGGTAGGTAAACACACTCCAGATCCCTGGGCGCTCAAACTTCCATGGGCTGGTGGGCTTCTGAATTTTCATGGGGTTTATCCCATATACTCTGGCATTCATGTTTGCTATGAAGACACTGTAGTTTTCACTGCTCCTTGCCCCACAGACTCAATCAGCACAACATCAATGAAACAAAGCAGTGACACATTCTGTATTAAAACTTTTTTTACAGACTAAATTATGGGTGCTTCAGTAGGTCCTTGCAAAGTAGCAGGAAAAAAAAAAGAGCATTTTCCACATCAAAGGCAGGGTTAAAGGATCTATGTCGATTTGCTATGATTAGAGACAGAGCCATAAAATAAAGTAAACGGTATCAGAATACAAGAATGCATAAAGACAAATCTAATGAGTTAGAAAATAGAGATTAAGGAGAGTAATAAATAAATAAATCAATAAACTGAAAAGCCGGGTTTTTGAAAAATTAATATACAAAAGATATATGTTTCTATGTAATTTAGATAAGAAAATATTTAAAGCTCAAAATTTGAAAAAGAATGAAGGAAGTAAAAAGGTAAGGAAAAGAAGAAACCAAAATAATTTAAAAGAATAATAATAAAATAACTTTCTTAATCTGTTACTAATATATGTTTTAATCTGGGTGAAATACTTTTTGGAAAACTATAACTTTCAACAATGACTGCAGAAATGATAGAAAATATAAACAGCCCAATTTTAGTAAAATAAATAGAAGAAAACTTCAACATTTTACTTTAATACAAAGCATCAGATTGCATGGGTAGTAAGTAAACAATGTGAAAAATACTGTGTACAATGTTAAATACCATACATTTAGCCCTTTCCTCATGTGTTTAGTGTTCCCAATTAAATACGATACTGTTGCTTTTATTTTTATTGTATTAAAACAATACTACTTATGTTTTATCATTACATATTTTTGCCAAGAACAGATTTTGAATCTTAAAATGCTATTCCAGTATTAATGTAGATCTTCCATTTTTCACTTTAGATCTATGAATATGGTGAATTATATTAACACATTTCTTAATTCTAAAATATCTTGCATTCTTAGGTTTACCCCAATTTAGTCAAATTCTATTATTCTTTTAAGATGTTGCTGAATTCTATGGGCTAATGTTTGGGACTTTTGTTTACTACTTATAAAGAAATTGGTCTGAAAATATCTTTTTGGACCAACATTTTTCATATTTTTAATTTTTCTTCACATAGATTAGCAGCTTTCATTCTCATATAATCCAGAATAGTGCTGTCTACCTCTCTTAAGCCATGCTTCATTATAATCCTTTGGTTGCATTAGGTTCACACTCATCTATCTTATTAAGAAAAGTTAATGTTATTTTTCCAGATCACATCGTTAGTCATAGAATTTGATCTAAAACTTTCAATAAAAATAGCATACCCTGGGACTTCCTTGGTGGTGCAGTGATTAAGAATCCGCCTGCCAATGCAGGGGACACAGGTTTGATCCCTGGTCCGGGAAGATCCCACATGCCGTGGAGCAACTAAGCCCGTGTGCCACAACTACTGAGCCTGCGCTCTAGAGCCCGCGAGCCACAACTACTGAGCCCACGTACAATTACTGAAGCCCGAGTCCTAGAGCCAGTGCTCCGCAACAAGAGAAGCCATCGCAATGAGAAGTTCATGCACCGCAACGAAGAGTAGCCCCCGCTCGCCGCCAACTAGAGAAAGACTGTGCGCAGCAACGAAGACCCAACGCAGCCAAACATTAAAAAAAAAAAAAAAAAAAAAAAAAGGCATACCCAGGATTGGCTACAAAATTTGTAAGACCCAGTGTAAAATAAAAATGCTGGGCCCCTTGTTCCAAAATTATTAGAAATTTGAAGATGACAACAGCAGAGCATTACACCAAGCCTGAGGCTCTTCTGAGTGCAGGGCCTGTGCCATTTCCCAGGGTACAAGCCCGTGAAGCCTACACACCCCCGTCATAAAACCACAGGATGTAGCGCCAGAAGGGACTGGAAACTGTACCTTGATATCACAGAAAGTTGAAATAAAGAAGTTATTGTAGGTCATGCTTGCACAAAGCGTTGCTGTTACATTAGGCTGGGGTGCCGGGCGCGGGGATGGTTGACCGCAGTCCTAAGGTTCTAGACTCACGCTTCTAAGCTTTACCCTGCCAGGTCTAGTTTTGGTTTTTCCAGGTATATCCTCAGTTGCAACACATTGCTGATTGAACTGCTTGTACATGGGGAAGATCGTCCAAGAGCCAGTCTGTTCTTATTGCTGCAATAACTTAGAAGATGTTTATATTCTCTTCTCCACTTGTGCTGTTAATACCATCAATCCCTTAGCTATTTTCATACCATATGGACCTCAGTTTCAGTACTAGCAATCTCTTTTAAAATGACTACATAGATGTTCTTGAGAACTAAGTAGTGTAACAATACCTACTTTGTCCTCTGAATTAGTCAGGCACGTCGACAGTTAAAGCCAGTAAATGTAAAAAGGCAGGTGTAAGGGTCTTAGGAGCAAGCTTAATAACCTTTCTTAACTCATGAGCTAGAGAATGGAAGCCACTCCCAAAATGGCAAAATTAGGTTGTTTGTTTCAGCAAAAATGGCTGGTCCTGATAGACATTTTGCAAAGAATATGGTGGCTTATTACCAGTAAGCAAGTTTTTTGTTAACTAAGTTCTGCTTCCTGTTTATTATGCAGAACCATGGCATAAATGTCCACTTGCAGTCTCTGAGGACTGAAAGTCAAGATTTATGTCACTAAAGAACATTTATTTTAAACCCTCACATTTAATAATTCTATGCCTTCTGAATGAACTAGGCCCTCATTTTTACTTTAAGTGGTGTTAGGACATTTTGTCCTTGATGAATTATTGTCATTTGGTTTCTAAAATCATTTAAAAATCACTAAACATATGAAACTTCCTGTGAGAATTAACTAGCAATTACTCTTCTACTGAAAAAGAGAAATCGTGGTATAAACCCATTAAATACTCTTTCCAAATTCAAAAACAAGGACCAATGTTCTAAAGTACCTCAAAGGTCTTCTTTTAATCTTCAGTGGAAATTATTTATGATATTCAAAATTTTTACAACAGTTTAGTTTTTGAGTTAACTTTTAAAATTACATTGCCTAAATTTTTTATTTAATATATAAGGGTCACAAAATACTATGATAAAATTATCTTTACCCATGTTTACAGAATTTAACTTGGACTAAATAATAGAAATGAATATACAGATTTCAAAATGGAGACAACATTTTCATCTTAGGTTTGAATGTAATTAGTACAAGCACACACATTTCTTGTATCTGTAGATTACTGAAATGGCTGAACCTTAGAGATTAATGAAAACAAAGAAAGCCCCAAAGTAAAGTAAGTGCTTTGTCTCAATCATCACACATACTACTTTATATCTGAAAATTCAAAAACCACATGAAAAGGAAAGTTCTTACAATATTCTAACAATGATGTTGAATTCTGGGTAACAGAGATACAGGTGCTTTCCTTCTTGTTTTTTTTCTGTCTTATTAAAGTACCTGCTGTCATTTTTGTAGAATTTTGTACAGGCTAGAGAAGGCAGACCTTGTCCCCACAAGAGTGTTGCTTGGGGATGGGCGGGGAACAGAGGTCCTTCTCTGCATTGCTGACATGTGGCAATACTGTAGGTGCTCCCTAGATAGGACAATTAGAGATGAGGCAGCAAAACTGCAGATGACCTGTGATCCATGAGGCAAGCTTTCTGTGTGTCTCCCTGTGTCTTCATGAAGTTATTAAATTCATGAAAACATGAGTGAGATTGGACTTTTAGCATGAAAATACTAGAGGAATCCAGATCTATATATCAATCAGGATAAAGATGCAATAAATAAAACATCGCACACAGATGCAAAAGTGGAAATGAAGACCAAGAACCCAGAGGAAGCATGGGAGAAGGATGCTGAAGTCACAAAGGCTGGGAAATTGTGCATTTAGCTAACACTCCAGGGCAGCCTGCCTCAAACTGTGCCTGGATGCTATCCCCAAATCAGAGGTAGAGTGTGGAAACTATATAAGATTGGCATCACAGGTTCTGAAAAGATACACTGTTCAAGAGCAGTTATTTCAGACAGAGAGTCTGATATGGGTTTACTAAAGAGATGGAATCCAGCAGGAAGAAAGGAAGAAAGCAAGGGAAGGAGGGAGGGAGGGCAGAGGGGGTAAGCAAGCTCCTCAGTGTCTCACCCCTGGTGGATGGTGAACTTGGATTCAATCTAGAACCCATGTGCTTCACAGTAAGCTTTTTGACTTGTTAAGAAAATACTTTGTAGAAAGGATGGCAAGAAAGGAATCTGGAAATCAGTGAATGGTACTGTCTTGGCTGATGTGTGTAGGCAGATGCAGACAGATGGAAGAAGATGTGACGCAGATGTGACTCAACTCCCTGATGCTGCAGCTTCCAGTGACTCTCGTGTTATAACCACATTTTCTACAATGAGTATTTATCGCTCAAGAAAGTAAGAAAAAAGAAATATAGGGGTTTTATTTTAAAACCGTACATGTATGGCACATGAATTCATTTGGGTATTAACTTGTGATTTTTCTGAGTTTTTTCCTCCTTTCCTCCTAAGTGGGGCCAGGACCTTTTGTTCCCCTTTGTCAGGCTTGTAACAAGAGTAATATGTGCTTATAAGCAATGAGCGATCCAAAAATGAAATTAAAAATAAAGTTCCATTCACAATAGCATAAAAAAAGAATACTTTTTAAAAGTAAATGGAGATACATTCCATGCTCACAGATTGAAAGACTCAATACTGTTCAGATGGCATTCTCCTCAAATTGATCTGTAGTTTCAATTTAATCACTATCAAAATTTTTTATTTTTATTTTACTTTTTGCAGAAGTTAGCAATCAAACTCAATAATTTATATGAAGATACAAAACATACAAAATGGCCAAAACAATTTGGAAAAAGATAAAGTTGGAGGACTTTCATTTACCAATTTCAGAAATTAGTGTAAGACTCCAGTTATCTAGATAGTAAATGTAGACATAGGGATGCATGTTAAAGAATTGAGAATCCATAAAGAAATAATTATATTTATAGTCAATTTATTTTTGACAAAGGTGCCAAGAATATTCATTGGGGAGGGGACTGTCTGTTCAACAAATGGTGCTGGGACAACGGGATATCCATATGCAAAAAAGGTGAACTTAGACCTATACCTCACACTACCCACAAAATTAACTCAAAAATGGATCATGGATCTAAATGAAATAACTAAAATGATGAAACTTGCAGTAGAAAACATAGAGGAAAATCATTGAGTCCTTGAGTTAGGCAAATATTTCTTAGATACGACACTATAAACACAGTCCATACAATAAAATATAACCAGCTGGAACTCACCAAAGTTTGAAATTTAAAATTTTCATTTCAAAAATCACCATTAATATATACCTATGAGAACAGCCAAAATCCAGAACGCTGACAACACCAAATGCTGTAGAGGATGTGGAGCAACTTAATTCTCATTCATTGCTGGTGGGAATGCAAAATGGTGCAGACACTATGGAAGACAGTTTGGTGGTTTCTTACAAAACTAAACACATTTTTATCATATGATCCCACAATCGCTCCTTGATTTGCCCAAAGGATCTGAAAACTTATGCCCACATAAAAACTTGTACAGGAATGTTTATATTAGCTTTATTCATAATTTTCAAAATTTGGTAGCAACCAAGATGTGCTTCAGTGGTTGAAAGGATAAACTGTGGTACATCCAGACAATGGAATATTATTCAGCAAAAAAAAAAAAAAAGTTATCAAGCCATGAAAAGACATGAAGGAACCTTAAATGCATATTACTAAGTGAAAGAAGTCAGTGAGAAAAGGCCACATACTGTATGATTCCAACTATATGCCATTCTGGAAAAGGCAAAACTATGAAGGCTGTAAAAAAATCAGTGGTTGTCAGGGGGGTTACAGGGAAGGGAGGGATAAATAGGCAGACCACAGAGGATTTTTAGGACACTGAAATACTCTGCATGATGCTATAATGGTGGATACATGTCATTATACCAGATATATATTTGTTCAAACCCATATAACGTACAACGCCAAGAGTGAATTCTGATGTAAACTATGGGCTTTTGGTGATTATAATGTGTCAATATAGGTCTATCAATTGTAACATATGTACTACTCTGGTGGGAAATGTTGAAAATGGGGGAGGCTAGGCATGTGGGGGCAGAGGGTAGATGGGAAATCTTTGTACCTTCTTCTCAATTTTGCTGTGAACCTAAAACTGCTCTGAAAAATAAATTCATTAAAGAAATGAGAAGATAAGCAATAGATTGGGAGAGAATATTTGCAAAATATTTATCTGATAAAGGACTTACAGCCAGAATTTACAAAGATCACTTACAACTCAATAAAAAGATAAACAATCTAATCAATTAGATTAAAATGAACACCCTCATGCATTTCCTGTGGGAGTGTAAAATAGTGAAGTTACTTTGGAAAATTTCTTTAGCAATTTTTCAAGAAGATAAACGTAAAACTACCATATGATCCAACAATTCCACTGTTAGGTATTTACCCAATAAAAATAAAAATTTATGTCCACATAAGACTTACATACTACAAAGCTACAGTAATTAAACAGCGGGGTATTGGCACAAACACAGACATAAAGATAATGGAACAGAATAGAGAGCCCCAAAATAAGCCCACATACCTATGGCCAATTAATCTTCAACAAAGGAGGTAAGAATATACAATGGAGAAAAGACAGTCTCTTCAGCAAGTGGTGTTGGGAAAGCTGGACAGCTGCATGTAAATCAATGAAGTTAGAGCACTCCTTCACACCATACACAAACATAAACTCAAAATGGCTTAAGACAAATATAAGACAGGACACCATAAAACTCCTAGAATAGAACATAGGCAAAACATTCTTTGACATAAATCGTAGCAATATTTTCTTAGCTCAGTCTCCCATGGCAATAGAAATAAAAGCAAAAATAAACAAATGTGACCTAATCAAACTTATAAGATTTTGCACAGCAAAGGAAACCATAAGCAAAATGAAAAGACAACCTACGGATTGGGAGAAAATATTCACGAATGATAAGATTGACAGGGACTTAATTGCCAAAATATACAAACAGCTCATACAACTCAATAACAACAACAAAAAACCCCCCAAACAACCCAATCAAAAAATGGGCAGAAGACATAAATAGACATTCTCCAAACAAGAGTACAGATGGCCAATAGGTACATGAAAAGATGCTCAACATCACTAATTATCAGAGAAATGCACATCAAAACAATACAATGAGGTATCATCTCACACCAGTCAGAATGGCCATCATTAAAAAGTCTACAAATAACAAATGCTAGAGAGGGTGTGGAGGGAACCCTCCTACACTGTTGGTGGAAATGTAAATTGGTGCAGCCACTATGGAAAACAGTATGGATGTTCCTTAAAAAACTGAAAATAGAGTTACCATATGATCCAACAATCTTACTCCCAGGATATATCCAGAGAAAACTCCAATTAGAAAAGATACATGCACCCCAGTATTTATAGTAGCACTATTTACAACAGCCAAGACACGGAAGCAACCTAAACGTCCATTGACAGATGAATGGATAAAGAGGATGTGGTATATATAAATACAATGGAATACTACTCAGCCATAAAAAGAATGAAAAAATGTCATTTGCAGCAACATGGGTGGACCCAGAGGTTACCAAACTAAATGAAGTAAGTCAGATAAGAGGACAAATATATGACATCACTTATATGTGGAATCTAAAATATGATACAAATGAACTTATTTACAAAACAGAAATAGACTCACAGACATAGAAAACAAACTTTGGTTACCAAAGGGGAATGGGGGTGGGGAGGGATAAATTAGGAGTTTGGGATTAACAGATACAAACTACTATATATAAAATAGGTAAACAACAAGGTCCTACTGTAGAGCACAGGCTAATATATTCAATATCTTGCAATAACCTATAATGGAAAAGAATATGAAAGAATGTATATATATGTATATATATAAAACTGAATCACTTTGTTGTACACCAGAAACTAACACAACATTGTAAATCAACTATAATTCAATTAAAAAAAATTAAAAAAAAGACTTACATGTGAATGCTCATAGCAGTATTATTTTTAATAGCTCAAACCAGAAAGAAATGTTCATCACCTGGGAATGGACAGACAAAATGTGATACACTTATACACTAGAATAATATTCATCAATAAAAAAACAAACTACTGACATATGCTACTGCATGGATGAACCTCAAAAACATTATGCTAAGTAAAAGAAACCATATAAAAAGAATATATATTGTACGATTTCATTTACATGAAATGTGCAGAAAAGGTAAATTTGTAGACAGAAAATATTAGATTAGTGGTTGCCTGGGGCTCAGGGTGGGAATGGGGATTTACTGTAAAGGGGTATGAGGGATGTTATTAGAAGGATGAAAGCATTCTAAAACTGATTTTTGATGATGGTTGCACCACGTACTAAAGTTACTAAAATCGATGAATTGTATACCTCAAGTGGGTGAGTTTTATGATACATATTAATAAAATATAGCTCAAAAAATTTGGCAAAAAAATAACATATGCATACCAGCTTAAGTAATTTGGATATTAATTGTTCTCTCTCAATAAAGAAATCGCAATCTATAGGTTTGCATGCAATTGGATTTTTAGGATGAAATAGTAAAGGAGAGTCCATATCTGCATTATCAGTCAGCACAAAACTGATATATTAGAATACATTTGGTTTGTGAAATTTTACATCCTTTGTTTTTAATACTTTTTAAACTGGGAATAGTGTTTCTCTGTTCAGCAATGCTGATGATATCAGAATGGTAAATAAGTGAAAAATAACATGAAAGAATATGTCATTTAAAGTCATTTCTGAATTACTGTTTATTATTATATATTAGATATGTCAAATGTTTATAATTAATTTTCAAGCCTTTTATGTCCTCTTTTTTTTTAATCCATGGAATTCTAAACTTATTTTATTTTACATCTTTATTGGAGTATAATTGCTTTACAATGGTGTGTTAGTTTCTGCTTTATAACATCTAAACTTATTTTAGATGTCCTTTCTGCCTAGGAAGAAACTGATAATTTGTCAATAGTAAATAAATTAAAAACTGTATTTGACATCTGTTTTCTCACTTTCAAGTAAGACTATGAATAAAGGGAAAACGAGCTCATCTATCATATAGTAAAAAAGAGAAAGGATCATTGGTAAACGAAAATACTAGGTCCAGTAGTGATAAAATAAACATAGAATATGGCGAGTCAAACCATGAAGACGGAGCTGGCTTCACGGGTATAAGACCTATGCAGCCACACAAGCCCACCTCAGAAGGGCCCACACTTGCCTTAATGCTCTGCTGTTGCCATCTTGATGTTCTTAATAATTTTTAGCGAGGCCCTCCCCCCTTTTTATTTTGCACTGGGCCCAGGAAATCAGGTCGCCAATACCGTGTGCAGAAAACAATATCTGAAAAAAGGTAGCACTTTACCATATTAGTTGTACTTCAATTGCCCTCGTATGTTGAAATGTTTTCTCTTTGTATGCTTAGAGTTAGATAAATAGGGATAAGAACGTGTGCCTTTCCGTGACTGTACTCAAACAGCTGAAAGAATTCATGGAACCTTCCAACTCAGAATAATCATTTTGTTCAATTTACTTAATTCTCTGCAGATATTCCCCTAGAGTAAACAGTTTCTTATTAAAAGATTTAGAGAAGGTCAGACTGGTACCCACCCAGTACTACCTCTGTTTTGCCAGCGAGCTCTCATGGGCCTGACACACTGCGAGCATCTTTGCTGATTGAGAGAAGAACAGCTGTCCAGAGGGCTCACGCCCGGAGGCTACTCCACTCACAGGTGACACTGTGATAGAGGAGACAAAGGAGGAAGAGGTGCCAGATGGATAAACGGTACTTATTTTGGAACTGAAAACCGTAAATTATGCTGTATTAAACACACTTGTGAGAGCAGGCTGGTGTCATCTGCTCATGACGGTTTAGCTGCTGTAGGATTACATGAAGTCTATCAAAAGATTTTTGTAAATGCGTAAAACATTTTCTGGACAGTATATATTTTCTAGGGACTAAAAATGTATTTTCTTTCAGCTTCATATAAATACTCTTTCTCTCTCTTTTTTTTTGGCTGCGCTGCGAAGCTTTCAGGGTTCTTAATTCTCTGACCAGGGACTGAACGCGGGCCCTCGGCAGTGAAAGCGCAGAGTCCTAACCACTGGACCACCGGGGAATTCCCTCTTTCTCTCGTTTTCTATCTTTTCTCATCATTGAAATCCTTACCCATCCATCTTTCACCCCTTCTGAAGGAATCTACAGTTGCGAGACCTCTGCATCCCCTTTATACTAACACACAAACACACACTCACACATCACCCCTGATGAACTGACAGAGGCTGCCTCAGTGCTGAGATGAGTACTGCTAGCTGCACCCTGTCAGCAGGAAAGTGACTTGTGATTGATTAGCGCTGTCTCAGCACAGGGAAGATGCTGAGATGGTGAGGCTGGGGACACAGGGAAGGGAGGTTTAGGAAAGGGGCGTGTTATGCGCTTGGCTGATCTTAAAGAAGGAGCTGTTATACTGCTACCGACCAGCCTAAGGGCCCGAATGTTTGCAATTCCTTTTCATTTTTGCAGACGCTTGTATTTGAGAAACACTGATTTAATAAATGACGCTAGTTTACATTCACTTACAACTTGTTTGATGTTACAAAGTGTGAAAGCTGGAAATAAAGCTAGAACCTGGACTGAAATCTTCAGTGGTGCAGAGAGTGACTGAAGCATTGTCAACTGGATGAATACTGAGGACTCCATATTTTTCTCCCAAAGCTTTTTTTTCCCCCTGGAGGGCCCTTGTTCATGGAATAATAGTATTCATTCTTAAAGCCTAGCTAAGAAGTCATCTTTTTCAGTAAGTTGTCCTGTCTTTTCCAACACAGGTCACTGCTCTCTTACCTCTGTTTTGTTTTTGATCTTTTCACTGTCAATAATAATGTGCTTATTTTCAAGACTGGCTTCTCTTCTAAGTGGTGAGCCTCACTGATGGACCTAAACAAGGTTCAAGAAGACATTCTTTTCAAAAGACTTATTAGGCAGGGGCCTGTAATTTGGTCTCTCAACATGAACCCCAAAGGCTTTTTTATATTGCTGTCCATATGACTTTATCTTACATGTAACAGGACATTAACAAGAAGTGTTAAATCATCAGCAATGTGCAGCCGACATGGAAGGAAATACTTAGACCCATCGATACCATTCTCGATGCACCTCCTCCAAATACCACACAATGTCTTCAATTTGATACGAGTTACTAATCATTTCTGAAGGAACTTGCACTGGTTTCCTGTAACAAGTACCACAAACTGGATGGCTCAGCACAACAGAAACGTATTGTCTAACAATTCCAGTGGCTAGAGATTCAAAATCAAGGTGTCAGCAGGGCCAGGTTTCCTCTGAAACCTATAGAGGATAAGCCTTTCTTATCTCTTCCTACCTTCTGGTGGTGTGCGGGCAACCTTTCCTATTCCCTGGCTTGTAGATGCATCTCTCCAATCCTTCATCTTCACATGGCCAGCTTCTTATAAGAACACAGTCGTACCGGATGAGGGACCCCCTCTCCTCCAGTATGACCTCATCTTACTGCAATTAATTACATCTGCAAGACCCTATTTCCAAACAAGGACACATTCTGAAGTAGCGGAGGTTAAGACTTCAACATATTTTGGTGAGGACACAATTTAACCCATAACTGACTTATTCTTCAGTGATTTTATTTATATTATGTGTAGACATATTTCTAAAATACTTCCTACTTGCAGCAATGATAATGCCTTAAATTCCAAATTGAAGATTTTTAATATTGATTAAAACCTCTAACTTGACCATATGAGTTAATTATAGAAATTTTCATTTTATTTTTTCCTGATTTTAAAACATGGCTGGACTTTACTAAGGTAACAAATGTAATATGCACGTTTACACATTAGAATAATTTAGTGTACATTTCAATGATTACATATTGTTTTCAATTCTTTCTGAGTAAAGTCCCTTATAAAATAAAACCAGCTTTACTGATGTCACTAGCAGATTTAGTTTGGCTAACATTTAACCATCATGTAATGAAGAAAACAATAAAATATTCCATAAGCTGTTAATAAAATAAAAATGAATGTTCTGAATAGTTTAAAATCTACTCATAAGTCGTATTTCAATCATTTGGATACAGCATTTCTTTGCCTATATTATCTAAATAATGACTTCAGTTTTCTACTTTATATTTTGCCTATATTTATAGCACATTTTTTTCCAACAAAATTCTAGTAGAAAACGGTGTGTCTTACTTTACTTTTGCAGGACTTTTCTTTTCTTTCTTTTTCTTTTTAGTATCTGTATTGGAGTATAATTGCTTTACAATGGTGTGTTAGTTTCTGCTGTATAACAAAGTGAATCAACTATACACATACATATATCTCCGTATCTCCTCCCTCATGCATCTCCCTTCCACCCTCTCTATCCCACCCCTCTAGGTGGTCACAAAGCACTGAGCTGATCTCCTTGTGCTATGCAGCTGCTTCCCACTAGCTATCTATTTTACGTTTGGTAGTGTATATATGTCCATGCCACTCTCTCACTTTGTCCCAGCTTACCCTTCCCCCTCCCCGTGTCCTCAAGTCCATTCTCTATGCCTGCATCTTTATTCCTGCCCTGCCACTAGGTTCATCAGTACCATTTTTTTAGATTCCATATATGTGCGTTAGCATACGGTATTTATTTTTCTCTTTCTGACTTACTTCACTCTGTAGGACAGACTCTAGGTCCATCCACCTCACTACAAACAACTCAATTTCATTCCTTTTTATGGCTGAGTAATATTCCATTGTATATATGTATCACATCGTTTATATCCATTCATCTGTTGATGGACATTTAGGTTGCTTCTATGTCCTGGCTATTGTAAATAGAGCTGCAATGAACATTGTGGTACATGACTCTTTTTGAATTATGGTTTTCTCAGGGTATATGCCCAGTAGTGAGACTGCTTGGTCATATGGTAGTTCTATTTTTAGTTTTTGAAGGAACCTCCATACTGTTCTCCACAGTGGCTGTATCAATTTACATTCCCACCAACAGTGCAAGAGGGTTCCATTTTCTCCACACCCTCTCCAGCATTTATTGTTTCTAGATTTTTTGATGATGGCCATTCTGACTGGTGTGAAGTGATATGTCATTGTGGTTTAGATTTGTATTTCTCTAATGATTAGTGATGGTGAGCATCTTTTATGCAAGACTTTTAAGCATAAGGAATGCTAAAACTCAAAAAGCAGTCATCAGCAAAATACCTAAACCATATCGACTTGACTGCTTCTGTAATTAATAGCCATGCTGGCAATCAATGAAGCCTAGATACTCAGCTAAAAATCAATGGAAGGGCTGATGATAATGTGCCATTCATTCTCTCACCAAGACAAAAATGAAAAATATGACAGTCAAACTGTCCCACAATGCATAGCACCTGTGCAATTCTGCTAGCTTCATGTAGGAAAAAAGTGTGAGTTGTAATTTAAGACTAGAGAAGCCAACTCTAACAATGGAAGCCAAGTGTGACTGTGATACATTCTTAGACCTAGGTACATCCTTTGGGCTAACACATTCATTAGTAAGGAAACAAAATGGAAAGTGTAAACTGAGCCCCAGATTTAAGCATGAATCAAAAGGAATTACCATCCATTTCATAAACAGTACTTTAATCCAGTGGATAAAGTTTGCTTAAAGGGTGTTTTTATTAGTAGTATGTTATTATAGATTAGAGCGCTTCAGGCTCTGAATCGAAATGACCTGTAGTAATGATCATTATCAAATTTTAATTATGGTGACAATGATGAGAGCTAACACTTGGTGGGTTCCAGTGTTAGTGATTTAAGACCAGTACCTGAAAGTTTCGTCACTTCTATTTTAAATGCTACTGAATGCAAGCAAATCCTCTTCCTGTTACGATGCTTTGTTTCGTACGAATCTGGCCACAGATTGGATGAAAGATAACCAACTACCCAAATGCACCAGCTGCAAGCCAATCATCACTCTACAAGCTACCCCGGAAAATCTGCATTCACTAAGGTATTCAATACTTGATGGAGACTGACTGATCCAATCGACGGCTCATCCCCAAAAGACAGTTTTACTCTGGAGGAAATGGAAACACCTGATGGTGACCAGAAGACTAGAGCTAACAAAAACAAACAGAATAATATCATGGCTCAATATTATGGCAGAGCACTACTGCTGGAAGCAGAAGACAACTTCTGCTGAGGTGAAACACATCTTTTCCCCATAATGGTCATACATGCACTACATCCAGAGAAATTCGGTTTAACAGAGGCTTGTCTGTGCCGCTATTAAGTTAGTTTCCTATCTTCTAGTTATTCTTCATATGGCCTTAAAATAGACTTGATCAACTGAAGTTCAGCGCATCTCTGGTCTTTAAAATTGATACCTGATGGTACTATTTAAAGAAGTTACATCATCTCACCATCATTACTAACTTTGGTATAGCAAATTCTTTTTGACTATGGAAGGTGAATTGCAAGAAGTCTTAAATTGCAAGAAGTCTTAAAATAAAAGTATTTTCCTAATTTCCATGTTTCCACTTAACTTTGCCCACCACAGTATTTGTATTTAAAAGTTCTAACACACGTGGTAGTAAGAAATAAAAAACATTGGAAAAGTTACATTCTGAAAAGATCATGTCCATTTCTGAATAAATACATTTAATTACAAATCCATAATTGAGTATTATTAAGAAGAGTAAGTTCAGAATCTATTTGGCAAAGTTTTACTTCCACTTAAAATTATATTTTATCAAAATTTTGTCTTTCAAAAATATATATTATCTTTATATATTGAGAGTTTTTGACTAGATACTTTCTATATAAGATCATCTCAAGTATCCCAACACTAGCAAAGGGATTATATTACCATTAAGTTTATAATGTAAAATGGCACTATTTGACTTACCTAATTCCTAGGCCCTGAGCAAATTAATGGGTCACCCAATATTTAGGGCATACTGTATAGTGGTTTGAAAATATACTGAACAGGTAATTTGACCTGGATTCCATCTTTTGCTCTAGCAAAATTAGTTGTAGGTTTTTGGTTAAGTTACCAAATTAAAATGAAGAACGGGAAGTCCCAGGGATGTTAAACAACTTTGATTAGATTACTGCTAAAATTTCTAACATTATTTAAAGCCTCTGATTCTATGGTATAAATTGGTGTACTATAATACATAAAATAGTATTCTCACTTTTTTAGTTTAGTGTTTGGCTACGATTTAATGTTTCATTATCCAAGCAAACATTATTAATCAATCTACAAAAACGAAAGGCAATGGATTTAAAATGTAATCACAGATTAAAAGATGAAGTCTTATCATCATTCTCTGATACAAGTATGGTTTTAATGAATCTCATAAGATTTTCAAGTTGTCTACTGTGATGTGTGACATAATTGCCATAGATATATTATGGTGTCATTCTTCACGTCTATTCCTTTTAAATGTAATAATACATACAGTTCAGTCTCTGCAGAATGTAAGGTATATATAGCAGGTGTGTTAACAGGGTGCTTCTGTTCAGAACATCTTGGCACTGTCTTAGTATTCATTCCATTTTACGTAAAAATAGTGACTTGCTCAAATGCAATTTAAAATCTAAATATAAAATCAGTTACAGTAACACCCCAAGTAACCATGTCTTTTCCTTTAGGTAGCACACACCGTTATGGTGCATACCTGCTCCCTTCCTATCACTTATACTCTTTCTCAACTGAAGCATTTTATAAATGATTCATGTAATTACAGCTTAGTTAGTGATTTGGTGAGGTCACTAGAAAGGAGAAGATTTAAAATTGTTTTATTTTTACAGAAATTCAGTATCAAATAAAATCATCAAAAATTATACCTTTTAGCATTCAAATTTTTCAATACTACTTTATTTTATATTAATGGTTCATTAAATTATCATCTTCCCCCAAATATAATATCAAGTTAAATTTACTATTATTGTGGTAAAAATGTTGGGGTCCCAGTTATCAAATGTGAAACAGTCATCTAGTGTTTTATTCCTTGAATTCATTAACTGTTATTTAATCGCAAAGCAAAGCCAGCCACGTAAGGTTCTTATTCAGTTTGAAAATGCACATTTGAATTACAATACTGGAATGTTATCCATCTAATATTTCAGCTGGATCTTGCAAAACTTATCTCACATAGTAACAATGAAGAGCTGTAGAATGCCTTTGGGATCTTAACAATATTATTATAACATTAAAAAAGTCATTGTACACAACTTCTTCATGATTTAGGAATGTGGAAATGATTAGTACCTCAAGTAGATCTGTAAGTATCCTGGATGTCTGGGACGCTCTGCAGTTTCCTACGGAGGCTCAGGAGACAACACCTTCTCCTGTGAGGAAAACATTCCTCACAGAATCAGGATCCTGGGTTGAAATCCCTTAATATGCTGTGAGGCTTGTAGGACTCACTTTCTTTCTTTCTCACGTATAAGGACAATAATATCTGCTTTGACCATTTCCCACAGGTACTGCCAAAATGAAATGAAATATTAGATACCAAATAAATTTGAAAAATATGGAAATGAGATGCATGTTCAAAGCTCAAAGTTTGATATATAGAGTGAAGTTCAGATACTAATAAGATTTAAAGAGGTATTTTCAGAATAAAAATTACTTTAGTGAGGATAAAATTAAGCAAACATTCCGAAATAAATTAAAGTGAATAATTAGAACATTGGCTTATATTACTGTGTTTGTATCATTAATATTAATGGTTATTTTTACCTCTGGAGACCTTGAAAGTAAGTCCAATGCTTTTCAGAAACTCATGTGGTCAATATTGATGGAGTTCTTGGCATGGGGCCACCTTGTTTATGACAATCACAAGTCAATGACTCACACAGGAGTAAATTTGCTGTTGAAGATGGTGTTTTTACTTCCTCATGTATCAGTTTTCAACCATATCTCACATGCTTAAAGATCAAACATTAGGTTAAGACCATGAAAGAAAAATTACATAATCTTTCAGTATTGAATATGCATACTTTTCCCAACCATGAAAAACGCATTAATTACACTAAGTCCATCTTTTAGATAAAGAAGTAAGATCCCTGTCATATCCTCAGCATTCCACTGCCTTGAGTATGCTGTGCATATATGATGAGGTCCACTTGATAGCTATGATGATACCTGGATCGATGTTGACGAGGAATCTAACTGCAAGGAGCAAGGAGGGGGATATGGATTCATCACCTGCAGTAGCCCTCCAAGTGTCAGGGCAGTACTGTGATCTTAGGTGATATAAACTTGTCACGACTGGGACGAGAGAATGAAAACAGGAACAACCCTTGGAGCCAGCTAAAAGACTTTTTTGTTGGGATCCTATAAATATTTGGCCCATCTGTACTGTGACTAGACCTCTTGACATTTTGTTGTCTTCTCCCTTTGATTTTATTTATTTATTCACTTGTATGTGATTACTCTTTTTTTTTTTTAATTTATTTTATTTATTTTTACTTTTTTTGGTTGCACTGGGTCTTCGTTGCAGCGCACGGGCTTTCTCTAGTTGCAGCAAGCGGGGGCTACTCTTTGTTGCAGTGCACAGGCTTCTCATTGAGGTGGCTTCTGTTGTGGAGCACGGGCTCTAGGCGTGCGGGCTCAGTAGTTGTGGCGCACGGGCCCAATCGCTCTGCGGCATGTGGGATGATTACTCTTTTTAAAAAATATTTATTTTATTTTTGGCTGCAGTGGGTCTTCGTTGCGGCACGCGGGCTTTCTCGAGTTGCAGCGAGTGAGGGCTGCTCTTCCTTGCGGTGCGCAGGCTTCTCATTGCCATGGCTTCTCTTGTTGTGGAGCACGGGCTCTAGGCACGTGGGCTTAGTTGCTCTGTGGCATGTGGGAGCTTCCCTGACCAGGGCTCAAACTCGTGTCCCCTGCATTGGCCGGCAGATTCTTAACCACTGCGCCACCATGGAAGCCCTCCCTTTGATTTTAATATGAATTATATTTTTTAACTGGGCCTTGTCAGAACTTTTTCCTAATACACTGTACTAAATTCCAAAAAGTACACACCTCAGAGTTGTTAATTAAAAGGACCTGCTGGTATAAATAAACACGTACGCTGCTGATTAGCCACCCTTTAGGGGTCAACAGTGGGGAACTCCTGCTGGGCTTCTGTTAATTGTTGTCCAAAATCTTAACAGGAACTGTCTAATGATCTGGTATGGCTGTGGCCATCTGGCCCTCTGAGTTCACTTGCCAGTAAATAGCGAACCTTTAGAAAAAGAGAGAACTATCTCTTACAAGGTGAGTATCTTATAAGATATAACCTAGCCATCCACATGTGTGCATTAAGGATGGATTTACCTTAATTTGCTAATCAAACCTCATACTCCTAATTTAAATTGTCCTTTAGATTTATTCTAATGTCAACTGCTTTAACACTAGCTAAGAACCAGATTTTTTTGCTTCTTTTACATAAGTAGCATTAGATGCATCAGGACTTGTTAGTATTGCCTATTTTATATTTACGGCCATAAGCGATGAAGAATGCTTTTAATAATTAATATTTCTGAATTTTACCTGACAATTTTAAGTAATGGTACATCTTTTTCTTCCAGTCAGTGGGGGTACTGTGGAACTGATGACTAGGTGCAAAATCTAGTTTCATATGTTCTAAAATAGACTTAGGATTTTGGTTAGTGTTAGCCTTCTAAATATTACAAAGCTACAACATTAGCTAGTTTTTCATGAAATCATCTCTCCCATTTTTAGCTGAATGTTACATAATAGAGTTAACAGATTTAAAGCAGCTAGTAAGAGCATAATCTTCATTCATGGTAAGACATTGTTTTAAAAACCTCTGTTTTATTAGTCTCATTTTTCAAAGAGCTGAAGGTCTGGATATAGGGGAAGAGATCCTTCATCTCAAGATGCATATGTGTATATTTTATTCATAGATAACTGTGTGCTGAAGAGAAGACTATTAACTGGCCACATTTACTCTCATGTTTAATCTGCTAGTACACTATCCAAAGAGATCTGGCAGTACTCTAAAATATACCTAAGCAGTAGAAATGGAAGTTATTGTTTTTCATTTGTATTGTATCTTATTGGTGTCTTGCCTTGTAACAAACAGACACTTTTCTTTCTAAATTTTCAAACTACAGCAAGTCCCTTACATACGAACCTTCAAATTGTGAACTTTCAAAGATGCGAACGTGTGTTCCATCTATGTTAGGCATGAGTGAAACTGCAGCTTGCCTTCTGTCTCCTATTGCTGAGGATCCTTCAGCTCTACCGTCTCCCACCGCCTCTCCCTCCTCCAGTCAGTAACTCTTCTTGCCTGTTTACTCGATGCCAGCCCCTGGATGCCAGCTGTTGTACTGTACTGCTGTACATGACATACAGAATGTCCAACTCTTTCATGTTTTGGGTTTTATTCTACCTCTCTTTTTTTCCATGGCTCCTGCTAGCAAATCTGAAGGTTGGATGGGAAATGAGAAATCAACTAAACTAACCACAGATTTTTCTAGAACTATCTTCATCCAAAAAAATTTCCATCAGGACACTTTCCAATTGCAAAATCAAACATCTGTGCCTATAAAAATTAAACAAAGATACAAACAAAAGAACCCTTGGATGATTCAGATCCTTAAATCTCTACATCCCTCCAGAACCCAGAATGTAGGTTTCCTGCCATTCTACTTGCTTTGCTATCCTTCCACATCCTGGTTACAGTATTCAAAATCTCTGTGGAAAGTCAAACAATCTTCTCATATTTTTTCTTCCACACATTTCTGAGACCCTTACTGATTAATTTCCACATACTTGTGAAATTTCCATACTTCCTTATGTTACTGATTTCTAACTTCATTTAATTGTGGCTGAGGAATACACTTTGTGTGATTTCAATATTTTTACATTTATTGAGATTTGTTTCGCATCCTAAGACATGACGTATCTTAGAAAATGTTCCATGTGAACTAGAGGAAAATGTGTATTTTGCTGTTGTTAGGAAGTGTTCTTATATCTGTTAGGTCTAGTTGATTTACAGTGTGGCCAAGTCCTCTAGTTCCTTGTTATTTTTTTGTCTAGTTGTTCTATTCATTTTTGAAAGAAGGATAATTCATTGTTGAAAAATAATAATAGTTGAATACTTCAATATTGAATTATCTATTTGTCTCTTCAATTCTCTCAATGTTTGCTTCATATACTTTTGGTCTCTGTTGTTTGATGCACATGTGTTTACAATTGTTGTATCTTCTTGATGAATTGACACTTTTATTGATGTATAATATCCTTCATTGTCTCCTGTAACAATTTTTGATTTAAAGTCCTTTTATATGATACTAATAGAGCCAACCCAGCTCTCTATTGGTTACTAATTGCATGGTATATCTTTTGCCAACATATCACTCTCAATTGATTTGTATTTCTGGATACAAAGTGAGTCTCATATATTTGGATCACTTTTTTTTCATCCATTTTGCCAATCTCTGCTTTTAAATTGGAGAGTTTAATCCATTTATATTTAATGCAATTACTAATAATGAAGAACCTCCTACTGTCACTTCACTATTTGTTTTCTATACTTCTTTAATAATTTTGTTCCTCATTTTCTCCATTATTTTCTTCTTTTGTATTTACTTGATTTTTTAGTGTGATATTTTGATCCCCTTCTCATTACCTTTCCTATTTTTTTTGTTTGTTTTTAGTTATTTTTATTTATTTATTTATTTTTGCGGTATTCGGGCCTCTCACTGTTGTGGCCTCTCCCGTTGCGGAGCACAGGCTCCGGATGCGCAGGCTCAGCTGCCATGGCTCACGGGCCTAGCCACTCCGTGGCATGTGGGATCTTCCTGGACCAGGGCATGAACCCGTGTCCCCTGCCTCGGCAGGCGGACCCTCAACCACTGTGCCACCAGGGAAGCCCTTTAGTTTTTTTTCTTAATGGTTATGCTGGGGGTTACAATTAATACCAAATTTATAAAAAAACTAGTTTGAATAAATACCAACTTAACTTCTATAATTTGCAACATTTCTGCCCCTCTACAGCTGTATATCCCTCCCCCTTTATGTTGTTATTATCACATATTACACCTTCATATGTTGTATGCCTGTTAACATAGATTTATATTATTCTTGTATGCATTTAAGAAAGCCATTATCATTGGATGAAATGTGTCTCCTCCTGAAGATACCTGTAGTGTGACTTTATTTGGAAATATGGTTTTTACACAGTTAACTTAAGATCAGGTCATTAGGTAGGGTGGGCCCTTACCTAATATGACTGGTGTCCTTATAAGAGAGGAAGACAGCCATAGGAAGACACAGACACACAGGGAAAAGACCAAGTGACAACTGAGGCAGAGACTGAAGTGCTGCAGTTACAAGCCAAGGGTCATCCAAGATTGCTAGAAAACCACCAGAAGTTAGGAAGAAGAAAGAATTCTCCCTACAGGTTTCAGAAGCATAGCTCTGCTGACATCTTGATTTCAGATTTCTGGCCTCCAAAACTTAGACAATACATTTCTTTATCCACTATATATATAAAATTTACCAAGTATTAGACAGTGTCAGGGTTTGTTTTAACATTCACAGCTTTTGTTCAACTTGTGTAGGAATTACTATGAAAACATCCAGGCACAAGAATATTTTAACTAGACACTAATTATATCATGTGTGCAGGAGGAGAATAGGAGAAAGATGAACTAAACTGAAGATGGGGTCAGAGAAATCTTGACAGTGGAGAAAACATTTCAGTTGGGATTGAAATGATGAGAAGTGGTTAACTAAGCTGAGAGGCAATGGGAGAGGTTTCTAGATGAAGGGATTGTGCCAAACCAGGGAAGTATGAAATTACATAAGTTGTTTGGTAAACTATAAGAGGTTAAATACTGTAGAACATTAATGTTTGAGATGTAGATGGGAGAACTATTAGTAATGACTAATGATGTATTATTAAGGAAACTTGCCTCAACTGAATTTAGGGGGAACTGAGAATGTCCTTCCTGACCTAGCCCTATCTAGAGATTTAAATCACAGCATCCAGACTCCTGTTTCCATACCTTGTCTCTTCTTTCTTCTGTGTTGGCTTCATTCTCAGTGAATTGGCAAAGACAGTAGCTAAAGCTGAATATTCCTATCCATCAGTTTAGCTAGAGGATGAGAATTTTTGTTGCTATTGTTATTGTCATTGCAGTTCTCCTAACACTACAGTAAAAGTTCCAGGTAAGACGTGGATTGGCTCATTTTGGGTCATTTTCTCTTTTCTGAACTAATTACACTTGCCAAAAATAGAGGGTACTGTGACTTACTGAGTTCGATCTCACATGCCTATCTCTGGGGTAGGGCAGAGGCAGTGCCGACATCCTTCTAGTGCATAAAATGAACCAAATTACTGCAAACTCATACAAGGATATAACTTCCAAAATAGGTTATGAGCAGAAATGGAAAAGACAGAGACATAATAAAAGAAACCAAACAAACACCAACTCCTGAGGAAACAGGAAATGAATATGATGGGTGGGCAGAACTAGACTTTGATATTATAAAGAAGGAAGTCTGTCTTATTCTGTAGAAAAGAAAGATACATTGAAAAAAAATGGAAAGGACAATGACAAATTGCATTTTCATGTTAGAAAAAGAACTCTGAGAACTGTGTGGAAGACTTGTTGGACAGGAGTGAGACGGAGGCACTCTGGCCCCTGCCAAATATGTGCCCCAAATACAGACTTTCTTTCTTACCTGGATGCATTTTTCCTAATATTTTTCATATTCTTCAGAGACCTTGGGAAATGCCACAAAAATGTTGGCCAGCTATTCAAATATGATTCAACTATGAGATATAAATAATATATAAAATATATAGTACATAGATAACATTATATAAGACTGGCTTTGTTCTTTTGAGATGCTGCATTTTAGAAAAATGCTAATGCTTTGCTTCTGAATTGAATATGTCTGTCTCTAGAACATTTTTATTTCCTGTACACTTCCATGTGTTTATGCATATATAATGAAATCTGTACTATTTTGGTATACACACTTTTTATGTAAGCATTGTATGTTCTAAGGAAGATATTTTGAATAGTCAAAGCAATAGCCTTCTGAAATAATAGGATTTAGAAAATAGTAAAATCAACCAGAAAAACAGT
This sequence comes from Neophocaena asiaeorientalis asiaeorientalis, assembly GCF_003031525.2. NCBI lineage: Eukaryota > Metazoa > Chordata > Mammalia > Artiodactyla > Phocoenidae > Neophocaena > Neophocaena asiaeorientalis. The sequence continues at coordinate 3,271,934 of NW_020174048.1, forward strand.
GAATATTCATTACAATTCAATATGCTCTAATGACATCACTTATTAAATTTAATTTCTTGATTATTTTTAATCTCTTTTAGTGTGTATTAAACATTAGCCAGCAGTGCTGCTCTTTACATAATGAAAGACTACCCATACATGCAGGATCTCACAAATATTTACATTTATTTTAGATCAGTAATCTCATGTGAGTTTTGTGTAAAAACATACCAGATCAAAAAAAAAAAGCCTCCTACTCAGAATCTTGCAGCAGAGTATAAACATAAAGACCAACACTTTAAAATTCCTTTGTAAACAAAAAGACTTGTATTACTGAACCACAAAATATGTCAAGAGAGTGTGCTTGCTTATTTACTTTTCTGCTGCAAATTATATTGGGCCTTTTCCTAAGTTTATATTTGCACAGTGTTAGGCATGCAAGGAAAGGAGCGTGTCTATTTGCATTTTTAACATTCGGTATCTTTGGCATAAATGAAGGTAGGCAGTTTGCCCTCATATTCCCTCAGTACATTTCTTGACATGAAAATATCTTTCCAGTGATTCACTAATGTGGTCTGTAGAAGAAGCAAGACTATTATTGAGGCAATCTTCACATGTCAGTTAAAAGTTTAGGCTCTTGGTTAAATCTACATCTCAAGTGTAATTTTAAAAATGCTGTGACGTGACTCAGTCACGCTCTACTTCCTCAGACACCCCATCCACCACCTCCAACTATTCCATGTGTTTGTTGATACAAACTTTTACCTGACTCAAATATCTGTTTTCTACCACGAGGAATAATGTTACTTGGAATCTTACAGCAGATCAATAAATATGTTGATTCATTTAAACTAATCTTCTAAGGCACAGGGCAGTCTGAATACAAACAGGAGAAACAAACAAACAAATAGTAGTGGTGTGTTCTGAAGATAGCAGCCAGAACTGGAGATTAGGGTACAATTCACACACCTGCTAAATGAAGACAGCACAGATACAAAGGCTTCAGATACAGAACAGGGGGCTCAACTCCCAGTTCTGATGCTTATTCATCGGAGGAATTTTGGTAAATTTATAACTTATTCATTTTTTTTTTTTTGCGGTATGCGGGCCTCTCACTGTTGTGGCCTCTCTCGTTGCAGAGCAGAGGCTCCGGATGCGCAGGCTCAGCGGCCATGGCTATGGCTCACAGGCCTAGCCGCTCCTCGGCATGTGGGATCTTCCCGGACCGGGGCGCGAACCCGTGCCTGAACCCGTGCCTCCTGCATCAGTAGGCGAACTCTCAACCACTGCGCCACCAGGGAAGCCCAACTTATTCATTTTTAACCACAAATCATTTATCCAACAACTATTTAAAACAACCTAGAGTGAACCGGGAATTTACTATGTGAATTTCATGTATGGGCCATTGTGGGGGATTTGATACATATTTGATAAAGAAATGAATAGTCTGAATAACATTAATTAAATATGAAAATTATTCTAAAATAAAAGAACAACTTTATTAGTATATGAAACAATCTTTTTAGCTAAGAACACATTAGTTTATACAGGGCTGTTTAGAAATTCAAAGAGAAACCAAACAAGTGATGTCTGTCATTTTGTTACCACTCACAGTATTTTTATCGTGCATACTTTCGTTTCTAAAGTAATTGTAGTGCCTCGGATTACTAGCATTATCACATTATCACCACTTTGGCAACTCTATATAATTTTTGTTAGTGTATTTAAGACAGCAAAAAGCATGGCACAAACTCTTCAAACCCACCATAAAGAACTGCACAATGTCTCAGAACGACATAACAATGCACCTCCACTCAGGTTTTTTTTTTTTTTTTTTCTGTACGCGGGCCTCTCTCACTGTTGTGGCCTTTCCTGTTGCAGAGCACAGGCTCTGGACACACAGCCTCAGCGGCCATGACTCACGGGCCCAGCTGCTCTGCGGCATGCGGGATCCTCCCAGACCGGGGCACGAACCCGTGTTCCCTGCATCGGCAGGTGGCTTCTCAACCACTGCGCCGCCAGGGAAGCCCTCAGGTAGTTTTTTGATTATTAGCAATGGTGAAAAATTTTCTCTAGCAAGTACAGTTTTGACCCTTGAATAATGCAGAGGTTAGGAGTGCCAACGCCCTGAGCAGTCGAAAATCTGTGTACAGTCTTGCCTCAGTGTCCGAGGGGGGCTGGTTCCAGGAGCCAACATGAACACCAAAATCCCAGGATGCTCAAGTCCCCAGGGTCCGCTCCCTGTGTCTGCAGTTCTTCATTGCAGGTTCAACCAACCACAGATCATGTAGTATTGTATTTACTCAAAAAAATGCACATATAAGTAGACCAGTGCAGTTCAAACCTGTGCTGTTTAAGGATCAACTGTAGTTTGTTGTTAATGAAAATTTGTATGTTGGTGTCCATTAAGAAGAGAAAATTCAGCAACTGTAATAAATATTTTGTTTTAAAAATATGTTAGGAAATATATCGTGCATACAAACGTGTCTAAGGCAAATAGATGAAGTTAAAGAATAATAAAAAAATGAACCCCATGAATCAAAGCTTTGCTAGATATGTTAGTACTTTAGATTGTCCTGTGGGTCATTCCCCAATCTTGTCCTCGTTGATTCCTGGAGATAGTATCACTCTTCTTAATTTGGTGATAATCATTTCCTCCTGTTTCTTTGTAGAATTATCACAATAATAGATATCCTTGGGGCTTCCCTGGTGGCGCAGTGGTTGAGAGTCTGCCTGCCGATGCAGGGGACACAGGTTCGTGCCCCAGTCTGGGAAGATCCCACATGCCGCGGAGCGGCTGGGCCCGTGAGCCGTGGCCGCTGGGCCTGCGCGTCCGGAGCCTGTGCTCCGCAACGGGAGAGGCCACAGCAGTGAGAGGCCCGCGTACCTCAAAAAAAAAAAAAAAAAAAATAATAGATATCCTTGAATAATATATACATATTTTAATTTTGCTTCTTTTCATATTTATAAAAAAGGACTGATACTGTGTTAATTCATCTCTGACCATGTTTTTTATCTTTCAGCATTGTTTTTAGAGTCACCCAAGACGATTTAGGTAGCCCTATTTCAATTATTTTCATTGCTCAAAAGTAGAAATTCTTGAAACTTTTGGCCTCAGGACTCTTTTTTTCTTCCCTCCTTACTAGATAGTAAAATTATTTCCCCTGCTAATTTCAGTTTACCATTGTCCATATCATCCCCCAACAAAATGAGCACACTTGCCGGTACTCATACTCAGGGTCTCTTTCTCCATTCTCGATTGCTCCACCCCTCCTCTGCCAATGTACGATAAAAACATCTAGAACTTTAGATCTAAACTGTTAAGAATAGACATCTGTTCCTTGCTTTTTTGTTTTATTCTGTTCCTTACATTGTGAGAAAACATTTCATTTTACTAAGTTACGTGAAACCATTACTTCCATTGGCGCCTACCACCCTCCATGATACTGCTTTCTTATTTGAGTACCTCCCCCGAGGGTATTTATAATTAGATCTTGGCATGGTATACCATCTGATGCCTTGAAAGATGAAATTATCTTTAACTATTAATCCAGTGATAATTGAATTGAATACAAAAATACAGTTTTAAAGTTATTTACTTAAACATTTGAAAATACTACTCATTTTCTTCCTCCATCAAAATTGCCATTGAAATTTGAGGTAGATCTGATGGAATTTGTTTTCTGTCTAGGGAAGAGTTCTTTCATCTCTGGAGGTTTTGAAACACACTTCTTTGTCTTTCATTTGCTTAAATTTCACAAAAATATTTCTAGGTGTGATGCCTGGAGCTTTTCAATCAGCTAGCAATGATTTTTCTCTTATCCTTGTAAATTCTAGGATAACACTCCTTTAAAAAAATTTTTGTTCTGTCCTTGAGTACTCCTTTCATGTTGATGTTAATGCATTTTCTTCTGTCCTCAATATTCCTAGACTTTTCTTTTGCAGTATCCACTTTGTTATCTCTCTCTGACACCTTTTTAGTAAAGTGTCAAGATCTGAACTTCAAGTTCATTAATTTGTCTTTAGATTTATTCTACTCTTCCCAATCTGTTGTTATTCCTCAATATTAATTAATAATAAAAATAAATTAATACAAATCTGACCCTTGGTTCTCCTTATAATTCCTTATCTCCTTGAAAATACTTAATGTGACTAAATTAAACTCTTCAATTATGTGTTCCATTAATTTTACTTTGCCTGGTATAAGTGACTCTGTTCATCTTTATTTTATATAGCTGTGCTCTTTTGTTTCCTCCCATTTTCAGTGCCAGTTTATGTTTTCTTAGTGGTATAGAGATTATGTGATTTTTACAGTTATTAGTTTCTCATCTGTTCCCATGCCCCCATCATTCATCCCAACATGCAGATGAATAGAACTAAGCACAGGGTCTCACCCGAAACAAGGTGGCTCGTAACAGTGGAATCTCTCACTTTTGAAGGCATAATGCATTTCCCTCTAAGTCAAAGATTTTGAACTTAGAACACTGCAAGGTTTGTATAATTATGCACTTTTACAAATGTGGCATCAAAGTTTACAAACAGGAGTCATACAGCAACACAGTGCTCCATTTATACTATATTCTAGAAAATACCAAGGAATAGGGACCTAAAGTAGATCAAAGATTAAGGGTGGAGAGGTTCAATACAAATGGGCAGCATAAGACCACTGTTTTCCCTCCATTTCCATGGTGGTATAACCATACGTTGGTGAAAAACTCACAACTCTACTTAGACTAGTGTGTGTATATCCTACAAACAATTAATGGAAAACAACAAAAATGCTTTCACCTGCTAGGAGAAAGTTAAACTTTCTGAACCTTGGCTTTTACACGTGTAACACTTCCTTCCACCACCTTGGGATCCCTCTTAGGAAGAACTGGAAGGATCGTGGAAGAAGGACACGGGCCAAAACAGGCCTTTCTTGGAACCAAGTCGGAAGTTAGAAAACGCTCTCTAGGGCGACACCTGCCCTCCTGTCATTCACACAACTGGTGAGAAAGTGACAGGACTCCAGGGTCTGCCTTTGGGTTGACATTAGGTTTCTGGGGTCAGATCTTGGGAAAGCTGTGGTCTGAAGCATGGGGTGCATATAAAAGACCTCCCCATGCGGGGTCCGTCCGAATTTATCCTAATCCTTGGGCATCAATATCACGTATTCCCAGAGCAGGTCTTGAGGCCAATCCCAGCTCTTAAACATTCCATCTCAAGCCCCCTCTGGACCTTTTCCGAGAAACATGTTAAAAACACAACACCAGTCCCACCCTGGAAACCTTCTCTGTTGCAACCCTGCGCGACTGTGATCCAGTTAAAGCAGCAACAACCCAGAACCCACGTACCGAGGCGCAGGCCCCTCGGACACTATCATCCCCGCCGTCGCATGAACATCAGCTCCGCACCGACCAGCACAGCTTAACAAGCGTCTCAAAAGCCATAATGTCAGAAAGGGACGCCCTGCCGGTCCTGGCGTTAGGAGTCCCTCAGGCACCCACTCTCCCTAAATCGCCCCCCCTCCCGAGTCTCTGGCATCTTCCACCGCGCCCGGCACCTCACCTCACAACCGGCGTCTTGAGTGGTCGCTGCTTTTCTCCGGAACTCGACTTCCTCCTGCGGAGATCCAGCCCGCGGCCCGGGAGCCGGCGGTCCCAGCGGCCCCTCCCTTTACGCGGCTCCCAGAATGCATCGCGGCCGCAGGAAGTGGCGGGAAACGCTGGAGTAGGCCTTTGCCCTGAGGCCCGGGCTCCACATCAGCGAAGGCGAGGTGCGCCCACTGCCTCCCGCGGGAAGGAGCCGGGAGGAGGGGCGATGACCTCCAGTGCCTTCCGGGTCCCCACGGTGGCGTCTGGAGACCTGGGGCCCGGGGTCGGCCTTCAACCTCCCGGACGGCCGGCGTTCTGCCGAGCAGCGAGGGAGGCCTCGGTGGGAAGGCCGCGCAGGGCCGACGCAGGTGAGAGTTCGGGGGTGGGGACGCGCCGGGGGAGGCCCGCGGGCCGGGCACCCTCCCTGTGTGCGGCTGGGCCCCTGAGCTTGGGCTCCGTCGTCAGCGCTGGGCCGCGGGCTGCTGCGCGCGCCTCGCTGAGACCGCAGTTCCGCCCCGCGCTGGGGTTCGTCAGGGGTGAGCCTCCCGGCCGCCGCCATCTTGCCTCGCGGGTGGGGAGATGCAGGATATGGAGTCAGCGCCGCCGTGTGTGCAGTTCCTTCGTCCCTGTTTAACGCAGCTGAGAGAGAAGCGCTCGAAACACCCGCCGCTCCTCTAACCTGGGCGCGTCCTGTCCCCGCCTTCCTTCTTCTAGAAGATTCCCCACCCAGTAGTTTGGGCGGCGCCTTGTGTTGGTTGGCAGCTCTGTCACCTCTCCGCAGCTCTTGGCTTGGGTGTGGCGGGCCCCAGGGCTTCCGCCTCCGTCTCGGAAACACCAAGCCCGCTGCTTGGCGACCTTGAGATGAGTGACTTCGCTGTCCCCGACTCGGGGACTGATGGAGGCGGAGGGGGGAGTTGCGTGGGTGACGCCGGGTGCTCTCCTCTTCGGTGACTCGTCTTGTTGTGTGTCGGGAGTGAGAAGATGTCTGTATGCCATTCGTGGGCGTGTTAGGCGCAGCCGAGGCAGGAGATGATCCCATCGCCAGTGGCAACACGCGCTGGGTGAGACCCGCCAGACACAGGGAGGTCATGCAGGAAATCTGTGCATTGTGCCGTCCAGAGAGACACCTAAGAGGATTGGGCCAGAAATCAGGTGGCTAGGCAGCCCCCGGCTTGCATTTGGTAGAGGAAGATTTTTAAGTTCTAAGGATAATTAATAAATAACTACAACAAGAGGTTCATGAAAGCATATCTTTGAAGAAGAGAAAGAGAATATTGTCCCGAAAACTCGGATAAATAGCTCAGCATTTGTTCTTTTAGGAATGGTGAATTTGCTTGAACACGAGGTGCAAATATATAATGTAATGAAGAGTGAGTAAGGGAACCAATTGAAGAGCTCCTAGAGCTGACCTGAAGTTCCCAGGTAACTCAGTTTCGCTCTGAGGATGTTGCATTTCTAGAGAAGCTGTCCACCCTGAAACAGGTTTCACACCTTTAGGTCAGAGGCCCAGTGATAAGGAGAGCAATACAATGACCAGAGGGCTTGCAGGCTTTCTGGACTGATAAAAACACTGAGGTACCTCTGATAAAAGGATTTGATGGGGAGACCCGAAAACTACACTTCTCTCCATCATTGAGGTGAAGGTGCTCAAGGCAGAGATGCTTTGGTTACATAAATTAAAAAGTGGCAGTTCTTATTCTTTAAATGCTATGGAGAAATCCAGACTTGATGTGCATGTGTACACACACACAGACACACACACGTTAAAAGACCATAACAGAAAAATACCAAGATTACCAAAATGTTCAAAAAGTGCTTCTCTCTTAGTGGCAGTAAGGGAAGCAGTTATTTTCTTCATACTTTTATGCATTTTTCCACAATGAGAAATTACTACATTTGTTATTGGAAAATAATTTTTAATATAAGAAGAATGTAAACTAGTCTATAATCATTCTTTCTGCTTTCCTGCAAAGCTGTTGGAAAAAGCCTGCCATGACTTCTGCTGAATTTAATATTCTTTCTCTTAAGGCCAGTGTTCAAAATGAACTATATTGATAATATGGATGTTAATTTATAGTAGTGGAAAGAAAGACAAGGTGGGGATGTACCACTGTGAAAGGGCCATGTAGTTAGGAGAACATGACGCCAGGCCATTTATGGTACATAGTCAGCATAACCCAAACTTTGATCTGTCCTTTTGCCAGTGCTCCGATGCCAAGAGACTGGGTTTTGACATTCTTGGCATTCGATTTAGCAGCTTTTCCTGCACACATGACCCTAAATTTCAAGTATTCACCATTCTGGAAATAATCATGTAACAAAAATGTCTCAGGGCAATGTGCTGCCTAATTTGTTTAAACTGTGAGCAGACCGCCCTGAAAGATGAACACCAGACAATAGATTGGGTATACATGTGTAGCCCTTATTCATACCATCATATAAAAACCAACTTGGTAATTCATTCAACAATTGTTAATAATTAATTGTTAATAATTTTATGTGACACAAACTATTTTAGTTGCTAGACCATCATAAAATGCCCCTGGCCTTGCAGAGCTAACATATTAGGGGCAGAGGCACACAGCAAGCGAGTGTACAGACATCCTCAGTCATAATTACAGATCTTTCTTGACTTCCGGTGGGGTTACCTCCAATGAAACCATCATAAGTTGAAAATATATAAGTTGAAAATGCATTTAATATACCTAACCTGCCAAACATCATAGTTTAGCCTAGCCTATCTTAAATGTGCTCAGAACCCTTAATATTAGTCTACACTTTGGGCAAAATCATCTAACACACAGCCTATTTTATAATAAAGTGTTGAATAGCTCATGGAATTTAATGAATACTGAAAGTGAAAAACGAAATGGTTGCGTGGGTGCAGAATGGCTGTTAATGCATGGGTTGTTGACTCTCCTATGATCCTGTGTCTGACTGGGAGCTGTGGCTTGCTACCGCTGCCCAGCTCCACAGGAGCATGGTACTGCATATTGCTAGCCCTAGAAAGATCAAAATTCAAAATTCGAAGTACAGTTTGTACTGAATGCTATCACTTTTGCAACACTAAAGTCAAAAAATTGTAAGTTGAACCATTGTAAGTCAGGACCATCTGTATATGAATAATGCCCTTAGGACGTGACCTCTATCTCCTAAACATATCCTGAAGACCACGAGATAAGCCCACCATTCGGCAACTTCAGAATGTTATGTAAAAATGGAAATATTATCAATTTTGACATAATCAAGCCTCTTTTTTTAAACCTTTTTTACGGTTAATCTTTGAGCAGAAACTTTTCAATCTCCAGGCACATGCACACATAGTATCTGTATCCAGGGACAACCAGCGTCTTTTCATTCTGTCTTCACCTTTCCTTCCACAGGTTTTGGTCTCAAGGGCATGTCTTTATAAACATTTTTCATGCTAAACTCTCTCACAGATTATGCTTCTCAAGATCCCAGACTGCAACACACAGGAAATTAGGCTCTGGAAACAGAATAACCTTTCATAATTGTTTTGAGTTGGATCAAGAAGGCCAGGCCTGGCGTCAACCAGTCTTTGGGTATGGGCCTCAGAGGAAAGGAGTTGACCTTGGGCAAGGTGTATAGCAGCTCTGGCCAATGGCTGGTCCCTTCTGGATGCAGCCCACTAACTCAGGCATCCTTGGCAAGTGGCTGATGTCCCTTTCCTCTTCCTCATTCCAGGGCAAGAGTGGACATAGGGTTGAAACTCTAGTCTGTGAGGTTGCTGCAGGAGGGAATGAGGTGGCATGAGATGGATCCATAGCAAGATGGGTGCAAAGGTTTGGTGAGAGAACACTGATGGATGTCTCTGGAATTGTGAGATGCTCTGGATTATGTTCGTGGAGGAGAAGAAGGAGTACAGGAAGAGTGCAGCCAAGCCTGAAAGTACCCATCCTGGTTCTGTCACAAAGTGATTTACAAACATGCTTACCAGTATGACCTTAGAATTTTGGAGAGTAAGAGAGCTTTACCATAGCCAATGCATTAGAAAAATGTGAAGGCAAGTCACACTAAAATATGTCCAGGGGTAGTTTGACTCGATTGGAAAATATGGCATATATTCTAAAAGAAGAGTTTGCAAAGGTGGTTTGGGGACCATGTTTTAGAAAGCTTTGAAGGCAATATGGGATGCATCATGACTTTGAGCCAGGGCATAGTATCGTTAGCCCTAGGCTTAGAAACGTTAATCCAGGATCAAGGTTTGGGGTGAATTTAAGTGGTTAGAGGTGAGAGGTTGACCGAACTGTGAGGAAATGTAAATGAGCATCAGAATGAGGATGGAACTACATGGTGGCTCCCTGACTTGTAAATTACATGACTGGCCAAATTTCTTAGCTGGTCTCATTCTTAATTTTTTTTTTTTTTTTTTTTTTGCAGTACGCGGGCCTCTCACTGTTGTGGCCTCTCCCGTTGCGGAGCACAGGCTCCGGACGCGCAGGCTCAGCGGCCATGGCCCACAGGCCCAGCCGCTCCGCGGCATGTGGGATCTTCCCGGACCGGGGCACGAACCCGTGTCCCCTGCATCGGCAGGCGGACTCTCAACCACTGCGCCACCAGGGAAGCCCTCATTCTTAATTTTTTAATGTCTATAAAGGGAAAGAGTTTATCTACTTCACAAAAGTTCATATAAGCAAACAGTAAGACAAAGGTTGTAAAATATCTGAGCATATATTCCCAATAATTACTAGTTCTATCTGTCCGTATCAATCAGCCATCTAGGATTCTGTCTTTCAAAGTATCCTGGGAATAAAAAAGATGTACCATAGATTGTTAGTGATGAGGATAAATAGGGGAAGAACAGAACACTTAAATAGCCTGCATCCATGATTGTACCCCCAACAGGAAATGATTCATTAAAATTAATGGCAGTCGTCAAATTGTGGCAAATCATCTTGGAACTTGTTTTTCACTGAAAATTATTGGTAGAATAGTGAAGCCATGATAATTTCATAAATGACAAATTAAAAACCTTAATATCCCATGCATTTTACCTTGTCAGTTCTTCCTCATGGAAAATTTGAGGCCAAAAAATTCTGTATGTGGGGTTTGCTGATCTGTGTTGTTGCTCAAAATGAGCTTTCAGAATCCTGGGGGAAATTTGGTGATCCTGACCAGAAACATTCCGAAGACATTTTGGCCATGCATCAAATGGATAATCAGAATTCAAGGAGTCATTACCAGGGGGTATTCTGTCCTTTCTTTGCAAATAAGATTGGTCTTTGGTTATGAAATGTACCAAGTTTAAACTGTTGAAAGAGAGAAGACTGTTTTTAAGTTGTCTTATTCATCAATATTTTCACACGGTAAAAAACAAATTACCTCCTCCACTTCTTCCTTGAGATGGTCCCAAAAAGAGAGAGAGAAATGGCTTACAAAAGGAGAGAGAAGAAACCAGTAAAAAGAGCAAAGTGACCTTGAAATCGCATGGTAGAATTATGTAAAAGAATGTAAATTTATAGATATAGATTCATAAGACAAAGTATATTCTCATATATATCAAGCAACAATATATGTATATAGCACACAACGTTTCTGCAGTCTTCCTGCACAACCGTGTCCATCTACACACACAGGCATGTGTATGTACGTGTGTGGACGTACATGGCTGTGCAGGAAAACTGCAGAAACGTTGTTTGAGTCCATACTTAGGACAGAGGATCAGTAGGGCCGGTAGTACCAAAGGCACGGGAGGATAATAAATAACAACTTCTTAGAATTACTTGGCCCAAACAACTTTTTATCTGAATTTAAAAGTAATATCTTTTTTTAAATTAAAGAAAAATTAACTAAAACAGCAAGCTATTGCTCAAAGATAGTCACTGTGCAATATTGTGATGTGTCTATTTTCTTTGAATACATTATAGATTCATAAGATAATAGCATATAAATTATATATATATAATTCTACCTTTATAATTTAACATTGTATCACCAGCAAAACCATATATTAGTATCTGCTTTTAGAAAAAAATTTTTATCGTGGCTTCATGATATTCTGTTGAGAAACTTTATCAGCTATTTCTTGGTACTTTGACATTATGATTGCTTCTAAATTCTAACTATTATAAACAATATCTTATATAATCATATTTGTTCTAAAAACAAATACGCAAACTTTTAAATGGATGCGGTAAGCTACCAAAAGCACTTTTATAAATAACAGAAAACACAAAAGATTGAACTCCCTTTTGTGGACATTGGTTTGCAAAGGGAAGCAGAGTGTGTGGTTGCTCCTTTTTTCAGAGAAGTTAATGGGTTAAGAAAATCTGTTCATGAAGAATGAACTAGTCTGGGTTATTGCAAAGAGACTTTGCAGTGATGTTTCACATAATATTATTAACATTAGTTGAGTGGTTAATGTGTGCCAGGCAATATTCTAAGCTCTTTATATTTAAACATTTATTTGATCTTCACATTAAACCTCTGGCACGTACTACTATGTATCCTTATTTTATCAGTGAGGAAAATGAGCAATACACACACACACACACACACACACACACACACACACACACACACACACACACCACCCCCTACATAGAATGAGTAAGGTTACCCAAGATCACTCATCTACTAAACGGAAGTGTCAGGATCTAGGCCAGTTTGCCTAAGAGCTCTATTCGTGCCAGGTACCTATCCTGCAGTAGTGTTGAGCTATTAATTTTGTCTGTACTTCAACTAATTGATCATGAACCACATGAGAATTCTTATTTGCAATCCTGGAAGCCAGAAGGCAGTGGAACAATATTTACAGATTATTCAGGTACCGAACTGCTGTCTGAGAATATTTACACACCCAAGATAGCAGTCATATGTGAGGGCAAAAGAAGGATAAAATCTGATATAGCAGGTGCTTAGTGGGTGTACCATCCAGGGTATCATTCAGAAGGAATTGACCAAGTAAATTCTCTAAACAAAAAGAAATGGCATCAAAGCAAGATTGAAAGATAAAAACAGACAACATGTGCAAGAAAAAAATGTGTCCAGTGAATTTTATGTTCTTAGCTAAATTTAAATGGATAGAAATTTGTTCCTAGCTGTGTTGAAATGACAAGGACTGGACTTAACCTACTGTCATAACTAATTAGAAAAGTGGAAAAGTACATGAAACAACTGTTTTCAGGTGGTGGATATCAAGTAGCCTCTGACTGTGATCTTAGAGAAAGCACATAAAATGTGGTGAGTCCTAGGATTGTTATCCAGCTTTTTGCCTGGAGGCAGTTTTTGGACCAGGAGCATGAAGTAGGGGCAGGGAGGTAGAGGCCAGCATTCTCCTTGGACTAGGGGGGAGGTGGGACGTTAGAGAGGTGGAGGGGGCTGGAAGTTGTGGGACAGAGCTGCAGAGGAAGGAGCCCCGTGGTGAAAGAGCATTAGAGATCAATACAGGAACATTGTGGAGGCATTGCTGAGTACTAGGCCATGCGTACAAAGGGGGAACCTTAAAAAAGCCTAGGTAAAAAATGACCAAGGGATAAGATGAACACTTGTCAGAGCTAACACAAGGTAAAAACACATTCCAACTATGACCAGACTGATCAGAGAATTCGCAATGATTTGCTGTGGTGTTTAGCAAAAACCCCAGAACAGTAACGCCTTGTAGAAGAGCACATCTTTCTCTGGAGTGAAGTCTACTCCATGCCCATACCAGCAAAGTATGAAAGTAGAATGCAGAGGGAACTTGGAATTTTTTTTCTGCAGAAAATTTTCACAGTAAATGGGTTTAAAAAATTTTTTCCATTTAGTTTTTATACAGTTTTGGAAAAAATAAGTAAAATTACCTTCATAAATTAAAAAGAGATATATACAGTGATATATAATTTGTAAGTAGATATTTATGTATTGGGTTCATGCTCAAAATTTTATTGGAAAGACTATACAATCTGAAGAGTTGTAGACCAATAATAATGTAGAAGAGTAGCATTCAGTCTCAAGGTCCAATAATAGTGGGCCATCCATTTAAAGAAATTTGATGTGTCTATTTAATAGATTACTAGAAAGCCACTAAATTCACCACTAAATTACATGGAAAAGAATTGTATTTCATAGCAGTGAAAAAAAACTTAAGAAAGCATATATAAAAAAAAAAAAGAAAGCATATATAAATATAAAAGTTTAATGTGTATTTTTATTTTCACATGAGTCAAAATGTAAGGTTATATAATACAATTTTAATTCTGTGAGTGTATGTATGTAACTGTCTCCTGTATTTTTACATTCTTCTGTGTCATTTTTTATGTTTTCTGTAAGTACATGGAATACTTTTTAAATTAAAATATATGTAGGTATTTGAAGGTTATGTCATATTCAGATTTATGGGACTCACATTCTCTAGAATATTGTTAGCATTCAGTTTATATTTAGTGAATCCTTGGATGGATAAATGAATTAATGAATAAAAATTTTATTATTGTAAAAAATTATTTCTCAGAGATAAGTACATTATTTGGTATTCTAACTAAGCAACACTATACTAAGTATTCAAAAGTAATAATTTAAAATTCTGAGTAGTCATCTGTTGCTCTTAGCTTAGATATTTTAAAAAATATTGATCGTGCTTGTGCTTAGCTTTCTCCTTGCATTTATATGCACAGAATTTTAGAAAAATCTGATGGTCCTCTGGTGGTTCATTAGGATTGAAGGCTTTAGCAGTATTAATTGATTGAGAACCAAAGTTTGATTCTGAGTACAGACTGAGTATTTATGATTCTCTGGTCTCTCTTCAATAACTACGATTTTTATTACGTTATCTTTATAAAATGTAATTTGTAAGTGTGATGGACACTATGACTCATTAATTAATGGAAAGTGTTAGGGGAAAGGAGACAATAAGAAAAGGGAAAATAGGCTATATAAACCATAGATTCATCTAGATAAACAATGTGAGGGAAAGTGAGGAGTGATGAATGGAAGGAAAGATGCGTATAGAGAGAACAGCAGTCAGCAAAACAAGCAAAGCCAAATCACGATAATCACAGTTGTAAGTTATTTTTATTCAGACCTTTGTGTTTAATGGCATGAAAATTCAGTGAAGCCTTATTCACGAGTTTCAGCCCCGCCCCCCTTAGTCCTATCCAGTTTATCAAGCTTCAGAACTGATGACAGAAAAATACACAGTTGTGCTGAGATACCAGCAATATTTGTAAAACAGAGATAATACTTTGCAGGAAGAAATATTTATAACTAAAATAACTTAATATTTCTACATAATTACTATTAATCATCATCATTTATTAAGTCTACATTTATTTACAAGAAGTTCTGTATCCATTTTGCACTTACATAATTAATTGATGAAAGTAAGAGAAAAGTAAACTAGAGGATGTACATAAGATAACATTTAAAAAAAAATTTAATTACTTTCTCCTGCAGCCATTTATTTATTTATTTATTTATTTTTGCGGTACGTGGGCCTCCCACTGTTGTGGCCTCTCCCGTTGCGGAGCGCAGGCTCCGGACATGCAGGCTCAGTGGCCATGGCCCACGGGCCCAGCCGCTCCACGGCATGCGGGATCCTCCCGGACTGGGGCACGAACCCGTGTCCCCTGCATTGGCAGGCGGACTCTCAACCACTGTGCCACCAGGGAAGCCCAAGATAACGTTTTAAAGTTGACCAACAGAACAAAATTACAAAAGCTCAAAACAATCAGAAGAAAAACACACACACTAATACACTCAGACAACACAGGCAATATGTTAAAAGGATAAAAAACAATAGAAACAAAGTATTACATAAAGTATTAATTTGAACCCAAGAACAACAAAATTGATTATATTAAGAAACTTTAATTTTTTTAACTCATCTATTAGAATTCTGTAACTCCCAAATGGAATTATTGAATAAAATGCAAATGTATATGGTATGTAAGTCACTAAAACAAAGTGACTCAAAAACACTGAGAATAATCAGATGTTTAAAGCATGCAAGGCACAAATTGAAAACAGGAGCCATGATATCAGTCAGTGTTAAATTTAAAGTTATTAAGCATTGTAGGACACAAAAGGTCAATTAATATTGATTAAGTGTGAAATCCACAACAAAAATCTAACAGTTATTTTGCATGTGATAAAATATAAACATTCATAAAACAAAACCAACAGGCAATTCAAGCAGAAATAGGAACAATGTAGTAGGCAATTTGATGCATACCTTTCTTGTGGCACAGTATGTAGACAAAATGATGATAAAGATGACCTAGATAATTTGATGAATAAAAGATCTACTTGATATAATGAATTCAGTACCTTCAAAACAGAGAATATGCCTTTTTGTCAAGTGACCATATGCCCATCCACAAGCCCAAAGAAACTACAGGTCGTGGAAGGCATTTTAAACATGATCTTGTAGCTATCTGGAAACTTGTCCTTTGTCCTGGTTCTCAGACACTAAATTCATGAATTGACTCAGGCCAGATTGTACAGCCTGAGTCTGTGAGTGATGGATGAGGACTTCAGGTCTGAGTGCACTGTTGCCCTGCAGTGATGCATTGAACAGGATAGCTCAGAGATTGATGAAGCACACCTGGCCCAGGTGAGATGTTCTCTGGCATGGATTCAGATTTGACTAGTAGTAGGATTTCTATAGACTAATATACTAGGTTGGACTTAGGAGAAATTCTTAAGTTTCAAGAAGTTCTAGAGTAACCTTCATTCATTCACATATCATCAGTTGTTTGCAGCTTTATATTCTCCAGTGAAGGATTTTAGGGTCAAATTTTCACCCTGTTTGTAAAAATATTGCTGATATCCTGGCTACCTGCCAGTAGTGTGCTGATAGACCTGTATCCTTCAGGTAGTTCAACACTAGTTGATTTACCTGTACCTTACCTACTATTGACACTTGTCAACAAAGTGGCCATTCATCTTTAAATAGTCACAAAAACAGACAAAGAAGACCTCAAACCATTCCAAAAAGAAGAAATGAGACATTATTATCTTATCAAAATGCAATAACAATCAATGAAGAAAAATGGGAAAATAAAATATCTTAGTTTCTAGAATTTGAACATTCTCTTCAAAGACTTTTGGCAAAGACTCTGGAGTGGGGAGGGTTGGTGGCAGAGAGAAAAAAATTATTGCAGAATATCTTCAAAATAATTGTAATAAAATATTACAGTTTGACCTTTGATGGAAAAAAGGCACAATAAAGTACATAAATCATTAGCTAACTCTTTCCAAGGGGAAAAAAAGAGAAGCGAAGCCCAACTATTCAAAAGCAGACATGATAAGGAGAACTAATTACAGACACGGGAAATTTAGACTCATGAGACTTTTTTGTTCAGCACTAAGCAAATAATTTTGAAAACATGGGTGAGATGTATTATTTTCTAGAAAACTAGAAATAACCAAAACTAATCAATGAAGATATAGAAATTCTAAACAGACCTTAGACAAATTAGGGAAAGTTACCAAGCATCAAAAACCTGAAAGATGTTTTAGTCCCGGTGCTTTCACCAGCAGAGAGCTGTGAAATCAGTGCAGGTAAAATGTCTGGATGATTTATTAGTATTTTCTTGTGTAGAAATGAGAGGGACTTTGATGAAAAAACCTCCCCTCACGCCCTGACAACTGTTTCTGGTCATTCTAAATCTTACATTCAAAGGCTTATAAAAAGTACCAATTAAATAAATGAGTTGCTGGTAAGAGGCAGGAAGTCTCCTGTGACTTCTCTAAAAGAATAGGATTCCTGGGCTTGGAATAATGGAGTAGAAGCCCAGTAAATGTTTTTAATAAATGGGGTTGGCACACTTAAATGGAAATAACATCACAGCAGGCATCAGGAGACTTGGGCTATATACTAGTTCCATTAACCAATGACCATTTGACCTTGAGCAAGTCATGCACATTTTTGTGAATTTATTTATTTATTTTTTGGTTTGTATAAATGGAAGGTATCTGTTTTGTTTTGTTTTTTTTTTAGAAGGGGATCTTTGATATATTAATAGGTTTCCCACAAGTGTTTGAAGGACGCTTAAATAGTGATAAATTGAAATATTAAAAGAATAGAGAAAATTTAATGTGTTGCACACCAAAGTGGGTGGACTTCGATTGGTACCACCCCCACATGGGAATCTTGCCTTGGATTGCTAAGAATATTTTATGGAAAAGAGAAGAATCTTGGACTTACCAATATCATACTCAAATGTGCGAAGTAAACTTACCATCTTTCCTTCTTTCATACTTTAAACAGATCCCTTTCCCTTAGAGCTCCCTTCCCACTGGGAACTGGGGAAGTATAATTTAACCCCAATGTATTAAACTCAGACCCATGGGGTAATTCAGACAGTCCTTTGAGAAATCGCTCAATGCTCTTAGGGAAACATGCTCAGTCTCTAATATTACCCCATCCTCATTCCTCCACTTAAGAGGACACCCAGGTATGAGGAGCTTGTTCTATCACATGGCAGCAGAAGAGTGGGGATTTTCCGTTCACGGTTGGGTTCTATGGTTTTTCACTGATCGTCTCCGTAGAGTAGTTGGTTAAAGTCACTCCCTGAACATTCTTCTGACGTTTCTGCTAAAGATGGTACCTGGTAAAATGTGTAGCCCATTTCCTTTTAGCTTGATGAAGCCCTGATCACCTTCCGAAGCTGACTTTACGCACCTGGGTACTTCTGGTCTGGCAAACCCTTTCTCAGTTACCTCTACTTCCACTTTCCATCTTCTGGCCAGGCTATCAATGGCATAGATTTGACTGTGAAGTCATCCTTCCCTTCAACAGTTCAGACCCTGGAAGCAGACCTTAACCTTACTACCTAGCTCATAAGGAGACTTGAGAACTTCTGGGATTTGTCTACACCATTCAGGAAAATTGGATGACTTAGAGAAGCTAAAGTCTAGCCTGACAGAAGAAATAATTACATTGTATAGCCAGGTCTACTTTATTTGGGGGAATCTCCTAAGTTGGTGTGGGGTGAGGAAAAGCACATCCGAAATGCTCTAGAGACTCAGTTCCTCCTCCCTTTCAGGAGTCTGCCAGAATCTGACTCAGCATGCACAAGTTGATTCAATGGAAGAACAGCTCCAGAAACTCTTATTTTCAAACAAGGTTGTTTCCTCAGCAGGCAGCTAGATTGTTATACAAGACACTGCATGTGCTCTGCTCTCCTTTCTCTATAATACACAGACTGATACTGAGGATTAAGTCTTTTTGGTGCACTTCCTTGATGTGGTCAGCTCTGCCCAACACAAGCTGCCTCTGTGAATAGCAAGAGAATATGAGAACACTGTACCATACTCAGTAATCCTAGTTGTACAGATAAAGCACACAGCACTCTGATTGCTGTGTGTCTGTGCCACAGTTGTACAATGAAAGGAAGATGGCACACCTCCTTACTCAGGCCAAGAGCTGCCATTTTAGGGAATCGGGCAGCATACCCCTGGCTCATTGTAATCTAAGGCAAAAATACAGAGCCAATGTCCCGTGATGTGCTGGAGTGGGCTCCTGGCAATGTGTGACAGAGGATTGTGAATGTTTTAACACAGCCTTTATTACAAATTAAATTATATAAGCTTATAATTAAATAAATTTTATTAAAACTAAATAATAAGTGCTCAACAGTCATCATTAACTATTTTACTACTATCTATGATTTGAGATTACTTACATCTATTATATTTTTACTGTGGATCTACTACATCACTACGTACTACTGCACATTTCTTCCCAACTCTGCATTCAGCGACACTGTGTTGTCAGCTCCAAATTGGACATGAGAGGTGTATTTACACCATAGAAAGTGGCAAACACATTTCTCCAAAGAAGACATACAGATGGCCAACAAACACATGAAAAGATGCTCAACATCACTAATTATTAGAGAAATGCAAATCAAAACTACAATGAGGTATCACCTCACACGGGTCAGAATGGCCATCATCAAAAAAATCTACAAACAATAAATGCTGGAGAGGGTGTAGAGAAAAGGGAACCCTCTTACACTGTTGGTGGGAATGTAAATTGATATGGGCACTATGGAAAACACTATGGAGGTTCCTTAAAAAACTAAAAATAGAACTACCATATGACGCAGCAATCCCACTACTGGGCATATACCCTGAGAAAAGCATAATTCAAAAAGACAGATGCACCCCAATGTTCACTGCAGCACTATTTACAATAGCCAGGTCATGGAAGCAACCTAAATGTCCATCAACAGAAAAATGGATAAAGAAGATGTGGTACACATATACATGGAATATTACTCAGCCATAAAAAGGAATGAAATTGTGCAATTTGCAGACATGGATAGACCTAGAGACTGTCATACAGAGTGAAGTAAGTCAGAAAGAGAAAAATATTGTATAATATTGCTTATATGTGGAATCTAGAAAAATGAAATAGATGAACTTATTTGCAAAGCAGAAATAGAGACACAGACGTAGAGAATAGACATATGGATACTGGAGGAAATGGTGGGATGAATTGGAAGATTAGGATTGACATATATACACTACTATGTATAAAATAGATAACTAATGAGAACCTACTGTATAGCACCGGGAACTCAACTCAGTGCTCTGTGATGACCGAAATGGGAAGGAAATCCAAAAAAGAGGGGATATAATGTATGCATATAGCTGATGAACTTTGCTATAGAGCACAAACTAACACAACATTGTAAAGCAACTATACTGCAATAAAAATGAATTAAAAATTTTTTTAAATTAAAAAAAAAATTAGCAAACACTAGAAACATGGGCATTATATTTTCTCTTGGATTGGATTGCTATCGTTAAACATTTGACAGCACACGACTGATGTAACTCTCCCCAAATGGAGACCATTGTTTGTTGATGACTAGGACACAAGAGCTGAGAACTATCAACATGGCTGTCAGATTTTGAAAACTAAGCTCCTAGGAAACGCTGCTGCACAGGAAACAAAGCAAACTTTTTCATTATGGAACTGTAGCTGAGCCAGTCTTCAGGATATATAATCTAGTCTCAGTTATATGCATAAATAAAAATTAACCAGGAGGAAAAATATAATCATTTCAGTGTAGTTTTGTAATCCTGTGTTTGGCAAGGCATTTACCTTTCCACATGTCTTTAGTTTAACTCAATTAGGTATTAACCATCTAGGCAAATACCCTTTTACAGAAAGGCTCTGCAGCTTATCCTGGGAGAAAGAGGAAAATAGCCTGATAAACATGTTTTGCTACAAATAATACATTCAAGAAAAATAGTATTCTTGCAATTCTTTTCATGCCAAGATTCTAAAGTTGTTTGAAGTTAACTATTCTTTAGTTTCTATGTTCTTGATTCTTTTATAAAAATCTTAATTTATTCTTTTATTTAACACATGCTTTAAAAAAAAGATGGAGGCTCAAGGATGAATAAGGAGTGGTCTCTGCCCTCAAGGCAATTATAATCTAGTTAGACGAGAAAGCCAGATAAACAGGAAATAACCAACAACAAAGTGAGTGCAATGATGTAAATGAAGCATGGTTTGTGGGAGTACGTGTGTGTACAAATATGACTTCAAGTATGTAAACATGGTATTGCCCTTCCTCCCTCCCTCCCTCCCTCCTTTTCTGGTATACCCTCAATGCTCCTGCTGGGTGAATCCATCTGAAATACATGGTGATATCCCTCATCCTCGGTTGCTTCATGTGGTACTGTGGAAACAAAACCAATTTTAGCATCAAAGGATATTTTCAAGTATTTTTCTTCACTAAGCAAGCTGTAAGAATCTTCAGCTGTTTTGTTGCCATGGTGAGTGGAGTTGAAGTGGTATTTCTAGTCAGAGAGGAAAATCTAGAAAATGAATGCTAATATATATGAAATAAACTAACAGCCATCATCTTTTAAAGCAGGAAAGTTTAAATGTGAGAGTCATCACCTCTTTCAGACATACAGAGAAGCATGTAATTGTGCCTGAAGACTGGGGGGTAAGGGATGCCCATTTTCTCCTCTTTGCAAATTCAGTTGTGAATACAGCTAAAGTTTTAAATTGTACTTTATTTCAAGAATGGGTTTAAAATTTGGTTGTAGTGAGAAAATAATTTTTATGGGGATGGAGGACTAGGTTTTGGTCAGTCCTCCAGAAATTATTACCAGGGAAATTTATAAATTTGTAGGAGCTCATTTTCTTCATCTACAAAAAAGAAAAAGAAAAAGATAAAAAGGAGGAAAACTAATAATTTTTGTCCTTACAGAATTATTTTAATAGTAAATAATGTAATGTGTCCTAAAAGACTTAAACTGTTAGGCCCCAGACAAACATTTAATTTTAGTATTGGCACATGGTAATACAACACACAAAAAGGTGTATTATTGATTACAACACCTGATGAAATAAATACAGAACTCTAGGTGGACAGTGAAATTCCCTCACCATTTCAGGTAACCCATTCTGTGCCTTTCTTTTTACAGTCTGTGAGATAGCATGGTTCTTTTTTAGACTTCTATAGCTGTAACAGTATTTGGGAGACTAAACAGGTCTTTTTGCCCATTGTTTTTATGGAGGTTTTATCTTCTTACTATTGAGTTTTAAGAATTGGTTGTGTGTTCTGGATATAAGTCCTGTTCTGTTTCGACACTGTACAAAAAAGACATAGGAATGGCCAATAAGCACAAGAACAGGTGCTCGAATGCATTAGTGACTCAGGAAATGCAAATTAAAACCATGATTGACATACTATTTCACAACCATTAGAGTGAGTACAATTAAAAAGTATTGGCTAGAATATGAAATAATAGAACTCTCATATTTTGCTAATAGTAGAGATAAATGGTAATTTGGTGAATTTTATTGCACTTTCTTTAAAGTTAAAGTTACTTATCATATATTACCCAGAAATTTCATTCCTAGGTATTTTTCCAGAGGAATTCCTTCTGTAAACCCAATTTCATGTATGTAGGTTTATTTGATTTCCTAGAGGTCTCTGATACTATATTTGATTTCTTTTTCTTTTCTTTATTTTAATGTTTTATGATTTGAATGGTTCCTACTTACCTATATTTAAGTTCAGTAATCATTTTTTCTGCTATGTCAAGTGTGCTGTTAATATCATTCAATAAATAATTTATTTGATATTTTTTATATTTTAGGTCTGCAATTTCTGTTTAGTTCTAGTTTAGAGCATTTGTTTCTCTGCTGAAATTCCCCATCTATTCACACATTCTAACCATCTTGTCCTGTCAATTAATAATTTTCTCCATTAGTCCTTTTATTTAGTTACTTAATTGTTAATGATTTTATTTTAGCCTTTAATTCTTGCTTCCTAATTCCAACATCTAGGACATCCTTTGTTCTGACCCTGTTGACTCGTGGGTTTTCTTGATTATGGGTGACATTTCCCTGTATATTTGTATGTCTCTAATCAATGTAGTATGCTAGGCATTTTATATAAAAAAATTCAGCAGAGACTCAAATAGATAATTTTGTTTTGTTTTGTTATGCTCCACTGGAAACACGTACTTTCCTTTGTTAGGAGCCTATTGAAGTGCCTAACACCATGAGTTGAACTGAACTGTGGGTGGACAACTGCAAATTTAATTAGTTTTACTTTATCTTTGGTTTTAAATGAGACAACAGGAAATGTCTTCACCTTTTTTCCCAACTGTCAACTTGTTGAATTGACTGAGGGACTGTACTCTTTGATATGTTACTTGGGAGTGAGTCTGTTTGTAGCTTTAGTTATATTCAACTTAGCTGAATTCATTTCCAGTTGTGCTCTGTTTCCAGCTGTGCTCTGTCTCAGTTAACTTAGCAACAGTCCAGTGGAGGGTAACTGTCACGTCAAGATACTCGGTTTGTTTGTTTTTGTTGTTGGAGACCCTTCCAGTTACCAACCAGATTTTCCAAGCAGCAATGTTAATAAAAATTAGGCTACTTTCTCCTTTTCCTAGAAAGGCCTATCTAGTTTCAGCAGTCATATCCTTCTACTTACCATACCTAGGTTAGGCAACTGGTCCATATACAACAGCAACTGTCTCTCTTTGCTCACTGATGAAGGGCTTATCCTTTGCAGAATTCATTTAACTTAGATTTGTTTGCATGCATTGCTCTTTGATGGCATTAAAGACAAGCATGCTTTTATTTTCTCCAGTGTTTTCTTCTTTTAGTGGGAGCAAGGGACTTTCACTTGAACTCAGTTACTGTTTTTATTTTGCAGTTTGCTTTTTCCTTTATCTTTAACAGTATACATTTCCCCTATCTTCCTATAGCGGACAGCTCTCTAGATTAGTGCACATAGCTCTGCTTCATTATTTCCAATGGCTGAATGATATATCATATTATGACAATACCAAAATGTATCTAAATTTATCTCCTGTTGATGGCCATTACTATTGATACTTCAAATAATCACGGGATGAACAACCTTGTATACATGAGATACATATTTGTCTCAGACCTCCATGTGATTTTTTTCCCTTTGGTATATTACTGGGATTGGAATTGTTGACCCAAAAGGAACATTAATTTTAACCTGTCATAAATATCAACAGGTTATGTTTACAAATAAATATTATCAATAAATTCTTCAAAATTTTATTAATTCTCAACCCCCCTCCTTGTCACCACTGTGTATTTCATTCTTTTAAATTTCTGCCAATTTCACAGGGGCAAATTTCTTCCCACACTCCTTTCTTTTAGTATTTGATTTTCTTGTTTACTAGTGAATTTCATCTTTACTAGTAACTAATAGTTAAACTTTGTCTTTGAAGGCCATTTATATTTGCCCATATACTCTTCCATTTCATCCTTTCTCTAGTCCCTGTTGATTTTGAAGAACTCCTTGAACATTATGGTTATATAAACATACATATTATAAGTTATTTCTGTGTATTTCTTACCAGGGTGGGAACTTCTTGACATTAAATACAAAATCATATTAACCTTTTCTTCTCCAGGAAAATTACAGTTGCTTGCCTAAAGTAGATGTTCAAATATTGACTAACTGAATAAAGTTGACACAGAGTGATATATTCCATAATTATTTCTCTAATAAATAATATATACCCACATATCCTATTATATAAACAATCAGCTTGTTGAAATTGATCCCAACCTATTCTGCCTTCTATTTCAGTAGTTGTGTTCATCTACATGCTTTTTAATGAACTTCACCATTATAATCCTGCTTTAAGTCCTACCTACCCAGTCATCTGAACTACCCTCAATGTCTGTAAAAACACTGTTTATCATTTACAAATGATTCATCTCTTTCCAGTGCATCACTTGTTCTTTTGGACTCAGTAATTGATCTTACTCATAATACAGATATGACCTAAGAGCCCTTTAAAGTTGAGTTTGATCAAAGCACTTACCCAGAGTCCTGATGGTAAAATATGTTACAGTCATTGAATCTAATTAAGAAAGAAAACCCTCTTAAACCAGTATGTATGAGTATAGACACGAACCAAATTCATTTATATTTTTGTCATTGAAAGCTAACCATGGGACATTTTGATTGGAAAACTCTACTAAGAATGGCAAAACATAGCAGGTGAAGCAGATGTTTCACTAAAGGAGCATCAAGTATTGACTGCTCTCATTCCCTACTAGAACAGCTTTTCCTAGCAGTGAGTCAGGACACACCTGTGTCTTGATCAATTATTGAATGTATGGAGAAACTAAAACTCTCAGTATATAATTTCAGGTGTGCAAAAGACATATAACTTTTTCTATTATTCAACTTAATGTTTAATTCAAAAATTTTATTCTGCTCAGACACAGTGCCCTTAAAAATGTCCCCTCTCACATTGGGACATAGCCATATAGTTATAAACATTGCAAAGAACTGGGGCCAGGTGGAGTGTGGAGAGCAGGTAGAATATGTTTCTTATATGTCTTATTCATTAGTCTACACATGTTGCTGCAAATTCCTACCCTAAAGGCTTATTATGCCTGCCTCCTGTCCTGCCATACTCCTGTCCTCAGTTAATGAGTGAGGAATCACTCATATGAATGGACACAAAGGAATAGGTTAAAATAGAGGGAGGGAGAAAGTAAAATCAAAACATTCTCACTATCATATATGTGGGTAAGAAAATCACTACTGAATATTGTAAATTATTGGCTTTTCTATAAATACATACATTAAAACAGATGGAACTTTTCCATCAAATAACAGTATTCTCACTAACTTGCATTTGAAGTTGTCTTTTTGAACTGGAGAGAAGGAAGTGGTTTACACAGCATACAGAAATATGTACATAACAAAAATAATTGAAATATGTAGTTAGTTACTTTGGATGAATACTGCTGTTCTTCAGGATTTGTGGCAAAAAAAAAATGTAGATTGATTTCCCAACAAAATTAGCAAAGTTGAATATAGAAAATCTGGGTATATCATGGAAATGTGTCATGCATGAGAATATTTTCATTTGTGCCTGCAGCAGGAAAAAATGTGTGGAAACTATTTTATAGAGCAAAATGTAATAGGGCATAGCAGCTGACAGATAGCAGTTTAAAATAAAACAAAAAAGTTAGGAAGTATACATTTAACTAGACTCATTCAGAAAAAGTTTTCAGGAATGAATGGACAGAAATAGAACAGAGATGTGTTGGTTGCCTTTCTATTTAATAGATACATTTGATCCTCTATTCTGTGCATTCATGAAAAATATGCATTTAATGGGAGCTAGATATCCAGGCATGGGAAACAAGGCCTCTGTGAATATCAGGCAGCAGTAACTAGAGGGAAGTGCAGGACAGTGTCATGTTCTACACTAAACCATAATGCATGTGCTCACCAGCCATCTATTATTATTAGCTTGATTTCCAAAATCCTGTGAGACAGCACTCAACTGGCCCGGACTGTCTTATGTGTGCCTCTTGATTATGCTATTGGGAAAATGAGGATCAAGCCTCTTTGATTTCTATAGAGGAAGGCAGCCATTATCTCCCAAAAGTATCCAGGAGACTAGATACTGGTTACCCAAAATATGAAAAATATCTATTACACAGGATCACAAGAACTGTAAGACTTGAAAGCACATCAGTAAATTGATCAAAGTTGATTCTGCTGCATAGGTACACATCATAATTTACATAGCTAGTCTCTTTTTTGATAGATGGTCAGATCATGCTCTTTATCTTTACTATTTTATTTACTATTTTCTACAACTTCCAAGTAACATCCGTATGCATAACTTTTTTTTTCTAGCAATATTTCCTTCAGACTGTTTCATGGAAAAGACCATTTTCGAATAACATGTTGTACTTATTTTAATATTGCCAAACTGGTCTTCAGAAAGGTTCTTTAAATTTATACAACCACCCATAACTTTTGAGAGAAACCATTTTACTCGCTGTTAACACTCTGGCAAGAGAAGGTAATATTCAAAGTTGGTGTGAGTGCAGCAAAATCTCAAGAAGAGGGGTTGGTATGTGGCTGGGATTATTACTGTTTACTTCGGGGTTCCTTATAGAGTGTGGTCCCTCTACTAAGAAATTTGAGTTGGAAGAATAAGAAGATTAAATAGAAAAAATATAGAACAACTGCTTTGAGAATTGTGATTGGAAGTAAATCAGGATGAATAAAATGATTAAAAAATGGTAGAAAAGGCAAATTTAAATTTAGAAAGCATAAATCTGTATAGAACATCGTCCTGCTTTTTCCTCTGTGAACTGCAAACACTAAAGGAAAAAATGAATTGGAGGCGGGGTAAGAGTGTAGGGTCTTGAGTTGGTCACTGTGTTCTAAGCTCACTGAGAGGGCTGAGTACAGGTATTTAGGCATCTAGGATACCAGAGAAAGTACCATTGAAATAAGGTTAGAACATCTAAGATAGTCAACAGTACAGTCAATAATATAACAACTGAACTGGGAAAATTAGGGGAAGATGAAGAATTAAGCACACTTTTTTTTTTTACTAGAATGAACATTCCTAAGTGAATCCTACATAATGTCCACTAATCAAAACATATTGCACATTCAGTGCTCATCAAGTATAAATAAAGAATATCTTCTTCCCCAGATGTAGAGAATGGACTTGAGGACATGGGGAGGGGGAGGGGTAAGCAGGGACGAAGTGAGAGAGTAGCATGGACATATATACACTACCAAATGTAAAATAGATAGCTGGTGGGAAGCAGCTGCATAGCACAGGGAGGTCAGCTTGGTGCTTTGTGACCACCTAGAGGGGTGGGATAGGGAGGGTAGGAGGGAGACGCAAGAGGGAGGAGATGTGGGGATGTATGTATACGTATAGCTGATTCACTTTGTTATACAGCAGAAACTAGCACACCACTGTAAAGCAATTATACTCCAATAAAGATGTTAAAAAAAAAAATCTTCAAGAAAATTCTATAAGGATGACCAACATTGTAAGGCAGACACCTGAAAGACAGCAAGGCAGGCAAACACACCCACTGCCTTAGGAATGGAGGTGCAGCAGGAAGAAAGAGCCAGGGAGATGGTGGAAGGTTGTTCACTGCTTCACTGATCCCCTCCCTGTAAACTTTCACTTGTTCAGGAACATACAGTATCCAAAGTATGATTGTGAAAGGACACATTGATTGAGACCTGGGTAGGCTGAGCAGAACTGCAACCAGGGGAATTCCCTGGTGGTCCAGTGGTTAGGACTCGGCGCTTTCACTGCCGGGGCCTGGGTTCTATCCCATATTGGGGAACTAAGATACTGCAAGACACACGGCATGGCCAAAGTTAATTAATTAATTAATTTAAAAAGAAAGAAAAAAATGCAGCCGGGGCACATGAATAGAAGCAGAGCAGATACAAAAATAAGGTTAAATTTTCTTAATAAAATAAAAAAAGATTAAGGGGTTCAGAGAAACTAGAGACAGCTTGGATTTTTCAAAGCTATGGAAGAGGTGCTTAGAGCTAAATTTGTCCAATCTTGAAGTACCTGCGAGTCTTCAGTGACACGTACTGTTTCACATAGGATTCTTGTACTAAGATGAAGTACCCAGTATGTTTTAGATTAAACTATCCCTTAGAATTGAATTGAGAATGGACTCACTGTGCCTGTTAAATCCTTGGATTTGAGGCGATCAGAAGTTGAGACAGATCAGGCAGGACCTGTAATGATCCTTATACACCACCTCAGAGTCAGTGACATTATGAAAGCTTCTCTGAAAGATCTTAATTGCAACTTCTGTGAGTTGTACCTTTTAAGACTTGGTGTTTCAGGTGGAGAGCCAGGTCCTGGAGCCCTGTGCGAGTTTGCTAGACAGAAAGGCTAAGAAACCATGTGATGATAGGAAAAATGTGAAAATTGGAGCATAAGCAGTTTTGAAAATGAACACTTCGATCAAGAAATTGGATTTAGATGTCTAACCATTAAAAAAATGTCTATGGAAGATAGATGTAGTGTGATGAAAGCCCTTTTCTTGATTCAGGAGGCCCTCAAGGCTGGTTAGCTGCTGTAGGATTGGCTCTCAAGTGTGCTTCTGAACTCCTGATGTTACCAGAATCTAGAAACATTAGTAGAATATACAGTGCCAGAAAACAGGAGTGGGGAATTTTGAGTAGGCGTTACAGTATGTCACTGAAATTTTAGAGAAATGACAGGCCTTACACAGGAGAAGTGACATCTATAAATGGAAAGTTTGCAGGGCCTGGCATTAAGAATTATATCTGTCGCACACTCTCAAACTCCCCCATTTCTAAACTGACGCACAGTGCACTTGAACCTAGTATAAAGTATAGGTTCCCAGAATTTTGGCATCAATTTTCTTCATAGCAAGCACTGCGGAAAATACTTCTGCTGTAATGCAGAGTTTAGAAAATCAGCCCTGGTTAGGTAAAACTGTTGTGGAAGCAAACTCTCTCTCTCTATTTTTTGAATTTTATTTTATTTACTTTTTTAATACAGCAGGTTCTTATTAGTCATCAGTTTTATACACATCAGTGTATACATGTCAATCCCAATCGGCCAATTCAGCACACCACCACCCCACCCCCCAAACTCTGTATTGAATAAAGTATTTTAAAAACCCAAAAAACAAGAGACTTCCATGAGGCATTAAAGAATCCCTAAATTCTTGTGATTATTGAAGCTAATTCCGTAGAAACAATGGTGGAAGGCAGCACTGAATGGTAGAAGACAAGATCCAACAGTGTTTTTGGCATCAGAGGCACCAGCTTGGGATCCAGAAGCTGGAGCTAATACAGGTGACTCAGCCCCAGTGGAAATCCTGGAGGTCATGGAAGGCTCTCTGCTGCTGTTTGCCCTGCTCAGACTCTGGCTAGAGACCAGAGATTTGTTTCTGATGTGCAGAGCTTGTCACAAAATGGCAGGCTTGAACCCATTTGAAATTACCCTCTGACTCTTAAAAGACTTCTAGTAACAGTGGGATAAATTCTAGAAAGAAAAAGGAACTCATGTAATAGTGTACTATTTACTATTGAAAAAGATCCATGTGTAAATGGACCTGTACAGATCAAACCCATGTTGTTCAAGGGCCAAATGTATTTGGATTTTATTTAATTAATTGTGTAACATACAGGTATGAGAGGCAGTCAGGTACATATACTGCAAGGTGAAATTGTGGGGTGTGACATTTGGGTGACTTATGGAACGTCAGATCTCTTAACTGCAAGGGACAGAAAAGTTGATCCAAACAGTTCTAAGCAAAGAATCAACTTACTGGCTCAGATAATAGTCAGATCTAAACATTGTTTTTATTTTGTCCAATACAGGTTCAAAAATTGCTGTGACCTCCTAAACACAGAGTCCCATATTTCCATTTCTTAGCTCTGCTTTACTCTCCTTGGGCCTCCTGTGACACAGATTTTCTTCTTGCTATGGCAGTATGGCTACCAGCAGATCCATGCTTAAGTACTCTTCTCTCTTCCCAGAAGTTGTAAAAATCCTAAGATTGAACCTCAGGGGCTCTTTTGGCTCAGGCCTGTCTATTAAACAGTCACCCCCTAGAATCAGATGCGATATTGATTGAGAAGGCTTGGGTTCCAAGCTCACTTCTGGATGATATGAGAGTTTATGTTGAACTGAGAATGAGGGGTGAGTGGCCGCCTTCTTCCTCTTCCCTTTGGAGATAACCACTCTTTAGTTGTTACATTTCTTTATAGTTATACCATCTATATCCATCTCTGATTTTGAGTTTTATATAAGTATAATCAAACATCAGACAATATTTTAACTGGCTTCTTTAGCTCAGTATTATACTTGTGAGATTCATGCACAGTATTGATCATTGTTATGGTTTATTCCTTGTCATTTATGTATTATATTCCAATTTATGAACAGACCAAACTTTATTTATCCATTATGATGTGGGTGGAACATTTTTTGTGCTTTCCAATCTGAGGCAACTACCAAAAAAAACCCAGCGTGGTGATCACATATCTAAATCCATATGAAGAACATACATTTCTCTCAGACATATACCTGGAACTGAGTGTCTGGGTCATGGGATATATGTGTTTTTACATTTAGAAGATAAGGCCAGACTATTATCCAAAGTATTTGTATTGTACATTCCTACCAGAAATGTATGACAATTCCTGTTGCATTACACCTCATTCCACTCAGTATTGTCAGATTAACAAAAAAAAATTGACAATCTGTGACATATAGTTGTATCAGCTTGTGATTTTTCTTAGTGTTTCTCTGATTAGTGAAGTTAAGCATTTATCACATGTTTATTAATCATGTGACTTTCCTTTTCTCTGAAGTACCTCTTTACTCTTTTGCACATTTTTGCTGGGTTTTATGTCTTTATCATCTACATGCTCTCTTTACAGATTTAGGTAGTCTTTAAGTATTATGATACTAATTCCTCAGTGCCTAAATAATGTAAGTTGTGGGTAGTGAGTGTTTCCTGTGTCTTGCTTACACAATTACTTCCTATCTTTAAGTAGGGAAGCTATTTTCCTGTATTCTTAGTTTTATAATTTTCCTTTTTACACTTGATTTTAATCAATTTGGAGTTTATTTTTTGAAAGGTTAGAGCTAACCTTCACTCTTACCATATGTTAATACAGTTATCCCATAATCATTTATTGTTATCAATTATCAAAATGTTTATTGAAAAATCTTCCACTGTCTTACATGCTACATCTCTCATAAACCAGGCATCCATGTAAGAAGGATCTCTTTCTGCTTTTGCACCTTCCGTTCTGTCCATTGGTCTTTATGAATATCTATCATCTAGTACTGCACAATATTACTTACTACAACTTAAAGATTAAGGTGACCATATAATTTATTTTCCAAACTGGGCCAATGTGAAAGTGAAAGAAGTTACTAAAAATAAAATTATGTGAGTTTTAAAAATATTTATTCATGTGTAACTCAATTTTATTATATTGGTGAGCCTATGGAAATCTCTATTCAAAATGATTTTAAAAAATAAAGTTATTTCTGAAAAATAAAATAACATTTATACAATGTACACATAGTCTTTGTTCTAGCTGCTGTTTTAAAATGCCATACACTGGGCAGTTTATAAACAACAAAAATTTATTTTTCTTGGTTCTGGAGTCTGGGAAGTTCAAGATTGGGTGCTAGCGGGGTGATTAGAGTCTGGCGAGGGTGCGCTTCTGGTTCATAGATGGTGCTTCTCACTGTGTGCTCGCAGGGTGGAATATGTGAGAGTGTTCTCTAGGGGCTCTTTTATAAGAGCATTAATCCTATCATGTGAGCCCCCCCTCCTCGAGATTTAAGCACCTCCCAAAGGCCCATTTCAACATGAATTTTGGGAGGATGCAAACCTTAAGTCTGTAGCAACGTTACACATATTAAAGCAAATCTTTAAAATCTTTTATTGACTATCAGCATTAAAAGATAACACAAACAGAATAATTAATCTTGGTAATATTCACAAAATCATTTCTTATCTACATCTGTTTATAATAGCCTGTCACTAGTATTTTAAAGAAATAAGTTACTTTTTTCAATATGATACTATCACTTATAATTGGTTATAAAATTTACTGAGATCTTCAGAATTTTAATGATGGTTAATAATTTTATATTTCTTGAGACCTTTATTGACTTTTCTCTGTATACCCAAATATTTTTGAAAAACTATTCCTTTGGGGTATGTATTTTTTTTTTGCGGTACACGGGCCTCTCACCGTTGTGGCCTCTCCCGTTGCGGAGCACAGGCTCCGGACGCGCGGGCTCAGCGGCCATGGCTCACGGGCCCAGCAGCTCCGCGGCATGTGGGATCTTCCTGGACCGGGGCACGAACCCGTGTCCCCTGCATCGGCAGGCGGACTCTCAACCACTGCGCCACCAGGGAAGCCCTGTATTTTTAATATTTAAAAATACTAAGTGTGTAATTATTTTACCAAAATATTTTCCAGATATTATCTTTTTAAGCCTCTATTCAGATCATCAATATTTAAAAAAAAATTTTACAGGAAAAAAAATTTCTTTAAATCAGTTGATTCTATTTATGATTCTTTTGAATGTTTTACCAAATTTATATGCTGGAAAGTCATAGGCCTTCTTGTTTCATTCTGTCCCAGTCAGAGTATAAATTTATCCAATTAAAGTAGGAACTTCATCAAAAATTCTTCTCACAATCCAAGATATTCCAAATCACACTTGTAGAAGTTAAAAATTAATTTCTGTATACTATCTGAGCTCTCACTCTTTGATTTGTTCACTTCCTCTTTTGCTTTTGTCAGGATAATTTTCATCGTCTTCTAGTTTCCAAGGTCTCTTTTCAATAATTGCAGTTCACCCATTATTCAAAGGCTGAAGTTTCTCTTCATTGAATACTTGGATAAAGATTTCCAACCAATTGTGTGCAAATTAGGACCAATTTTTCAAGAACTCATTTACAAAATAATTCAGTAATACATTATATGTTTGATTTAGCTACATCATTTCTGAATTTTGCTGGTTTTGATTGGTTATTTCAAAGCTTTGATTGATTGTTAATTCTTCTAGATCAATATGAAGTGTTAGACTACAGTTCCATCTGCTTTGTGGCCACATATTTCTGGTGTGTTTTCATTATTTCTTAAAATGTTAATAGGATTGTTTTTTATCTTTCTCCTTGTAATTCTTCTAGTAACCTTTTTATGGATTAGAATATATTCCCTTTTTTTCCTCCCATTGCAAAAGATGATGGGATGGGGATGAGCTAGAGAGGCTTTCTCTGTTTCCTGGCTGGCTTGTGGGCTCCCCAACTTTCCTGAGGGATTCAAAATGTGGCCCCACCTCACTCAGGTAGCCATTCCTCAATTTCTCTAAATGAGGTCTTCTCAGGATGATTTTTTTCCTTTTGCCCCACGCCACAGGCTCTCACCTTAGGCATTCTCTTGCTTCTCAGTACTTCTTAGACCTGCTCCTGGGTGTCTCCCCTTCCGGGCACCTGAACCTTCTCTCATTCCTGGTGTTCCTTCGGTGCTCAATTTGGATCTCTCAGGAGGAGGCTGTCATCTTCTGGAGGATAGTCTCTGCAGTTATTTCTCAGGCTACTGGGTTTCATTCTACCATGGCAGTGTTTGAAGTCCTGTCGTATCCTGGCTTCTTGTGCTTACCAGGAACTTGGAGGCTCTGATGGTTTCCAGCTATACGTGTGGCTCTTAGCCCTTCCAGGCTTCTAAACTCAAGTCTCAATCCTCTCTTTGGTGGGGAGAAGAGGTGGGTATTACATTGTATTCCACAGGGTTTATAGGTTGTGGATTGGCCCCTTTCATGGCCTGACATTCCCATCTCACAGATATTGATTCTTACTGGTTTGGCCTCACCCAAATATTTCCTTGGGAATTCTTTGTTATCTACTTTTGTGGAATATGCCATCATCATTTTTCCTTTCACTACCCAAATTTATTTTTGTTTGTTTTCAGGAAGAATATTTTGGATATTCAAAAATTATGCTGCCAAAATGATCATATCACTTTAACTATTCATGAATTTTAACTAAATGATATAAAGTAGAAGCTCCCATTTTATCTTTCAGTCCCACTCCCCCAGAGATAAACATTATTAAGCTTTTATTGGATTTTTCATATGGTTCGTAAGTTTAAACAGATATAGCCGCATTTCTGTGGACTAAACTGTGTCACCTCAGAATTCCCATGTTGAAGCCCCAGCCACCAGTTTGATAGTATTGGAAGGTGGGGCTTTTGGGAAGTGATTAGGGTTAGATGAGGTCATGATGGAGGGGCGCCTGTGATGATATTAGTGTCCTTATAACAAGAGACACCAGAGAGCTTGCTTCTTCTCTCTCCCCCATGTGTGGACGGAGTGAGGAGGCCTGCAAGCCAGGAAGAGAGCCCTCACCAGAGAACTGAATGGACACCTTGGTCTTGGACTTTCCAGCCTCCAGAACTGTGAGGAATAAATTCCTGTTCTTTAAGCCACCCAGTCTGTGGTGTTTTGTTATGGCAGCCCAAGCTGACTCATACATTACCATATTCAAGTCCTTACTTTATTCAATCACATACATGCCTTTTTTCTACCAAAAAAAAATCTATTTTTAAAATATAGATGTTTAGAGATTACTGAAGAATATGAGAATTAAAAATTTTAATCAATATTGTTAAATTACTTTGCAAAACAACTGCATCGATTCCCATTCTCACAATGAATTTACTAAGAAGACTTCACTTCATGTATTACCTCTAGTATTGAATTTAATTGATCAGAGATATACAATGCCAAATAGTGTTGTATTTAGATGCAGCCTGAAGGTGTTATTTGAATTAGAATAGTAATACTGTATCAGATAATACAGTGTCATTTATTCTAAACTTTGTGTCTTAATCAGCTGTTATGTTTCTGACTGCTAGTTCATGATAAAGCATGGGCAAAAGGCAAAACAAAAACAAAAACAAAAAACCTCAGAGTTCCAGTGGATGAGAAATATAGATAAAATAGGTAAAACAGTTAGTTAAACACACCTGGTGAATATTGAGACTTAGGACATAACACTGGGAAGGCAAGCATTGAAAACTTAGTAGGAAAAATACAGGATATTACTGTCTACAGGAAGGAGGGAGTGCCAGACTGAGGTTGACACTGGCCTGTCTGATAACAGTGATATCTGCTTTCAGCCTGTGATTGAAAAGACTTAGACATCTAATAGTTGGGACCTTGTATGTTTAGAAAAGCCAAATTTCCAGTCCTAAGCTGTTCAGCCTAAGCTAGACACAGGCGTGGAGGGTAGATGTTTAGATGTATCCTGGAACCTGAGAGAATCTGATTCCCTAGGCCTATCCTTCGCACCTCCTGTTACTCATTTCTGCCAAGACAAGGAGCCATACCCTTAGTGTCAGGATGGTGCCAGAATGCAGCTCAGGAACCAGAGGAAGACTTTCTCACCCCCAAGCCATTGATTCAGACGGCCTAGAGGCATAGGCTAAATTAGAGACCTGTAATTCAAAGGCCTGAGTGTCGATGCTTATGAGTAAAGAAAAGGATATTGACAGACCAGATTCTAAATTCACAGATTATAATTGAGCAAGATTTCTGGCTTTGGTCAGCATCACATATGGTCAGCATCCCATCATTTCCATAATGACCAAAAAAACACCAGTTTGTTTTTAATGTATTAATTCATTTACTATTATTTAGTAGTTACGCTAGATATTACAGCCTATATCTACTCTGCCTTTATAATTTTAGTTATAGACTTTGTTTTATTTAATTTTAGAGTTTCTAGTTTTCTGACAAAATTCTTCATTGTGTAATCTCTTTAACATATTAATTAAAAATTACTTTAAATTTTATGCCCGATACTCCAATTTCTGGATCTCTAGCAGATCTATTCATATTTTTAAATTTTTCTCCTGAAATTCTGTCATGAAGTTTTCAGATATTCTTGGTCATTTTTTATTACATTTCAAATATTGATATGAACCATTGTAGACATAATTTGAGACTCTGGTTGATGTTCGATTTCTCAGGATAGGTTTGCTTTTGCATCAGGTAGCCAGTCTGGTTAGGGTAGACACAGGATGCCTGAATCTAATCAGGGCTTGAGCTGCTTCAAATTTGGGCATCAGATTCCATGAGGGCTTGCTTTTTTCTAGTTCTCTTTCTTACATTATAGTGTGTAAACATTTGGGCTCCCATTTGAAAACTGGAGATATCTATCAGGGTCTGTCCTCTTTAGTAGATGCTGAATGATCTGTCCTACCCTCACCCCCAGCCAAAAGAGAGGTGAAATCCTTTTCAGTCTCAACCTCTTAGTTGCTCCTTTCAGTTTAGTTTTAAAGCCTCTTCACGGTTGCTTTTTCTAAAGTAACTTTATTTATTTATTTATTTATTTTTGGCCGCGTTAGGTCTTCATTGCTGCGCGCGAGCTTTCTCTAGTTGCAGTGCGTGGGCTTCTCATTGCGGTGGCTTCTCTTGTTGCGGAGCACCGGCTCTAGGTGCACGGGCTCAGTAGTTGTGGCTGTCAGGCTCTAGAGCGCAGGCTCAGTAGTTGTGGCGCACGGGCTTAGTTGCTGCGTGGCATGTGGGATCTTCCTGGACCAGGGCTGAACTCATGTCCCCTGCATTGGTAGGCAGATTATTAACCACTGCACCACCAGGGAAGCCCCTTCACTATTACTTTTGGATTGTCAAATTCCTGAAGAACAACATAGAATGTTGGACTTTCTGTAGTTCATCATCACCTTCACACAGATGTATTTTGTATTTTATTCAGCTTTCCTAGCTGAAACAAACTTGTCTTAAAAAATGGAAGTGGAAGTCTCTCCTCGTTTATAAAAAGACATAGTAGCTCACTTCCCATGATGCGTTTTGGGGAGAGGGCAGGCATGTTGTTTGTGCCTGAGTGGTCAGGCACATTCATTTCATATCCACAATTGCCAGGCCTTGAGAAGCCACATCTGTGCCTGAGATTATGACAAATCAGTCAGATGGGAAAGTAGGCTATAGTATTTGAATAATTATTGTATTTTATGCTCAGTATCGACTTTCTTCTTGTGGTCACAATACCCTGACTTTATTTGGGGGATCTCTCCTTAGCGCATACGATTTCTGCAAAACAAACTTCACCCCTGGTTTCCTGAGTACCACACATGTCCAGGCTAAGTCCTTCAGCACATTCTGTCATCTTGGCCATAATGACTGTTTCAAGGATGGGCTCCAGGACCAAGATGGGCAGAGCAGGAGCAAGAAATTTCAAAATTGAGATTTAAGGGGACATTAACCTTGGAGCTCCAAGAGACCACAATGTGAATCCTAAGAATGAAGCCAGCACAGTGGAAGGAAGAGCCCAGAAAACAGAGAGGCCAACTCTTACTCACATTGGTTGACTGAATATGGATGAATGTAAAGCTCTGTCCCTGGACATTTTGGTAATAAAACCCAATATA
This sequence comes from Neophocaena asiaeorientalis asiaeorientalis, assembly GCF_003031525.2. NCBI lineage: Eukaryota > Metazoa > Chordata > Mammalia > Artiodactyla > Phocoenidae > Neophocaena > Neophocaena asiaeorientalis. Next base: position 3,309,738 of record NW_020174048.1, read on the forward strand.
TTCCTTTTTCTTTTCTCAAAATAGTTTTAAGTAGATTTCTGTGACTTGCAAATAAAAGATCTCACTGATGAGGGCTGTCCCTGTCTGGAGAGGGGAGAGAGCAGCTTATGTAAACTTGTGTATTTTGAAGGATATGGTTGGGAGGGAGGATATGTGGATGTTCGGGAACAACAGTACAGACTCCTTGCCATTCCTGGAGTATTTTGCATCAACTCACCCTAGACCACACAACAGCCTCAGATTTTCATTTACAGGTGAGCCACTCTTAGGTTCAGTGCATATGGCTGGGGTGGGGATCAACCCCAGTTCCAGGTGTGGATCATGTGAGGTAGGCTAAACCATAGCCATCGCATTAGACGTGAGCACATGACTTAACAGTCTCCAACCGCAGTCAGTCTCAGGACTTCAGTGGGAGCTACTGGAAGAGGATCAGTCATTTCTGATGATCTTGAGCTTTGAAGCCTATGAGGTAGCAGCTGCTGACACAATCCTTCCACATAAGTGAAGCACCTGCATGTGAGCATAGCCAACAAATTAGAAGTCAGAGCAGAAAGTTGGACAGTAAAATTAGCCAAGAAGACAATGTTCAACCCTAAGAATCCATCTATGCTTGAACGAAGGCTTACCTCTGGACTTTGCAGTTCCGTGAGCCAATAAAGTGATCTTTATTTAAACCTGTTCAGTATTTTTTCCTTTGAGCAGAAGGAATCCTAACTGATGCTGTATGCAGTCAGTTGTCTTTGGTGTAGTTGCAGTGTATGGGCATAAGCGTCATTCATGGAGCATGTATTCGAGGAGAGGTTATGTGAGGTCCTGTTGAATTATTTCTTCACACGTATTCACTTTCACTCAATAGATATTGATATGTGCTATTAGTCTGTTAGCTGCAGTAAATGCAAAAAGGCATTCTGCCTGAGAGGAGCTTACAACTAGGTGTTTGTTTGTTTGTTGCTATTTTTGGAAGGGCAGATGTATAAACAAACTCAGGCAGTACTTATGGGCACATGCCAGGATGGAAAGGTCTACAACAGGTATTTTTTGACCCGATGTGAATGGCCTATGATGGAGTTTCAGGAAGTCTCTGAATGTTGCAGAACTGTAGGCAAAATCCTGAGTGTATGAGCAATACACTTCATTTGGGGAGAGTGTGCAGATCTTTCATCAGAGTATCAGATACTTCACTCCAGAAATGGTTAGGAGTCACTGCTGTATAGAATATTGTGGAAAAACTAAAGAGGGAAGTAGTCAGTAGTAAAATTGCAGCTCTATTCAGAACACGTTGAGGACATATTTGTTCATTTATATTCCTATAAAGACAAATAGTAGATACGCAGTATATATTGGCTAAATAGGTGAATGAATAAATTTAGCTCTGTCTGGAATGGTCAAGGAAGGCAGAAGGGAAAAAGTTATGTCTTAGCCAGGTCTTAATAGTAGTAGAAATTCACAAAGTAGACTGTATTGGTGACACACTTGCTCTTTTGAGCGGATTAGTTTACAAAAATGTAAAGCCCTTAAAAGCACAGTATAAAAATATCTACCTATATTTCTAGACTGTGAGCACCGTGAAGTTAAAGAAACATGTCTAAATGTTGATCTTTTTAGTTAAGGAGACTAAGAAACTTACCTAACGCTTAGTGACTGTGCAGCTAGAGTGCTTTATAACTGAATGGATGAATGAATACACACTGCACAGTATTTCAAAAACTCTGACCCTGTATGTTTATAAGCTTGTGGAGGAAATGTGTTTCAGTATCAGGGAGTGAATCAGCTACATGAATGCAACACCCCTGAATAAGTAAGAGTTCATTTTCCTTTCAGTCATAGCTATAACTTTTTACAAACAAAAGATTAATTATTTCATGAAGTTAAATCTTATAATTTGTCACATGAATTTTTTCATTGGTTTAAGCCTTCCTCCATATTTTCTCCACTGTTGTTTAAGTTTTCATATTTAATTATTTAACATGTCTAGAGACTATGCGAAAGAAGTAAATATATAAATGAACTCATATATCAATATCTAATTCATTGTCCCAGAACCATTTATTGTGTTATATTTTCCCTAATCCTTTATCATATGCTAACTCTTTATAGGTCTTGTTTCTGTGGTTTTTATTTTTCCCCATTCTTTGCCTACTTTTAGGCCACTTACACGTTGCTTTAATTATTAGGTAATTAAAATATGTTTTAGCACATGGTAAGGTTATCACCCTCTTTATTTATTCACTTTAAAATTCACCTGCATTCGAAAGCTCCCAACTGGGTGGCCACTCCCTTTGGATGTAGATCTCTTAGGTGTGTTCTCCCTCCTCTCTGTTTACAGTTGATTTTCTCCTGACCTCTGTCACTACCATCTGTGCTGATTTTAAGGTCTGAGAGCCAGAGAGAGAAATATATTACTGTCTACTCTTTGGTGGATGTATCTGATTTCAGTTTGTGATTAAATCTGTAGCTGGTGTCATAAATCCATTCTCTGTATGGTAGTGTGAGAACAGCACTATAGTATCTGGGAATAACCATCCAGGTATGGTACTCTGAGATCTGTCCACCTGGCCTCACTCACCTAAGCTCTGGCTGGAGATTCTCTGAACACTGGAGAGATATGGAAGGACAGAGGCTGGATCCTGTATCAGTTGTTCATGGAATGAGTAAGTCACCATTTATATCCCCCTCCTAGTCTGCTTTCCATAATAGCCTATTGGGTCTTGTGATGGAGAGGCCAGTCACAAAGGGAGAGCCATGGAGACGTCCTGTCTCAAGGGCAGCTGAAGGTGGAGGCAGACGGTCCTGTGCGTGAGCACATTCAGGGAGGATCCATTCTAATATCTACTTATGATTCCAGATTACCTTTATATCTTGCTATCAGTTTCTACAGAAAATTCCTGCTTTAATTGAAATTGTATTAAACAAACCATATTTGTGCCTGAATATAAGGGAAACCGAAATAGAGTGTGTCTAAAGCCCAGCCCTTTTGATGAATCAGAAACTTACCCAAAAAAGGCTTCTGTAAGCTTGTACTTATCAAATTTAAGGATGAAAATGAAATTAAGTAGCAAATGTCTACTCATAGCATTTTATGTATAGATTTAGATACACACTTATTTGAGTTAGTACATAAAGTAATACATTAATTTTGAAACACCTTTTTACACTCTCACAAGCTAACAAAAAATATTACTCAAACTCTCCACTTGCATTTTTGTGAGTATCTGAACTTGTGTCACCACTAGAGACAATAACTGTCACTAACTTTACTCTGTTTCTGCCTGATGAGCAGCACTTAGATGGTTCTGTGAGGATGCCCCTGGGAAATTTTGTGCCAAACCAGAGAATCCATTTGTATAATGGTGATAATGTTCTTTTCTCTTTAAAAAAAATCCCTGAAAATGTATTCTTAACCACTGCCACATGAACATTATATTGTTTTCTACTGTGATCTTTGACATCCTTACTTAAAATGAAATCTGATACTTAATATTGTGGAATCATTACCCCAGAAATAATAACTAGATTTACCTCCTTTAAAAAAGTTTTCCTTCGTTAGGTTAACAACTCCCTTGGGTATCCTCTGCAAGCATGTAAAATTAACATTGGTGGGTCTTATTGTAGAGGATGTGTCTTCCCCAGAAGAAGTTTGGGGTAAAGTAGAGAGAGGCCCCACAGCATAAAACAGTTTGTAAGGGTTCAAATATTAGATGGCTCCCTCTTATATGGGGATACTTTCAGGAAGAATAATCTCACCTTATTTTTAGGCATATGTACATTAATTTGGGGAGAATTTCCATCTTTATAATAATCATCTTCCTATTTAGACACAGGCTGATTTTTCCTGCTGTTCAAATCTTCTCTTATATTTCTCAGTGACTTTTGTTCATTTCTCCATTTGGACCTTGCCCTGTACATCTTGAAGGAAGTGTTTTCCCTTTGTGACTTCTTTACTTGCAAAATTTGGTGTGTGTGTTTACACATATACTCAGGACAGTATTTGGCAAATAATAAGTAATTTCTGTGATGATGATGTAGATTTTTTAATGGTATGTGTTGGTATACTATATTTGCATTCTATGGAAAGTGTTCATGAACTAACCCTCCATGTGCTAACTCTTAATCACAAATACTATTATCTAACATTACATCCTCTAACAGCTGGATCTTGATATTGGTTTAGAATTTAGAGTGTGTACTCTAATTTGACTGACATGGGCTGCTCTATCCAGCAGGGCCGTCACCGTGGATAGCTGGATTCACTGGTCATACAAATTTACCAAGAGAGACTTGTTAAAAATGCAATTTCTCTGGACTTCATCCTAGTCCTACTGAAGCAGGTCTCTGGAGAGCGGCACAAATTTCCAAGCCTCCACTTGATTTTTTTGCCTGCCAGTATCTGAAAACCACTGAGCTAGAGCACACTGGAAGATTGAGAGCAAGTTCTAGTTATGCCCAACCAACCCAATCAAGTCAAGGTCAGTTGAGGTTCAGAGCAACTCTGGCACATTTACCATTGTTGGTAATTAACCAGAGCCCTCAGGTACCTGATGGTGCTAGAACCTGCCCTCTTCTTTAAAGAGAGTTTATATTAGCAAACTATAGTGGGCCTAAATCTAAAGGCTTAATCTTATTTTCTTTACAAATAAGCTTAGCGTACTCTTCATTAGCTCTTTATCCATAATTTGTTTTTAAAAATATAGATACGTTGGTCAAGAATTTGCACGTTATCTGTGAATTCTGAAAGCACAAAATGCCCTTCTAGAACAATAGGTATATAAGAACATGATCTGTTTTCACTTACATGTGGCACATAAGCAGCGTCATAACAACTAAGAGGAGGTGCCTATTTTTGTGCATCCAGAAGACATTCAAAGTGAAAAAAGAAAATAGCTCAGGATTGTTATATATTTGATTTATGGAGTTGGCATATTCAAGTAATGGTTTTCACTAGAAAAAAATATTTCTTCTTGGTTTGACTTTTCTATGGTATTATTTGGTAGATAATTAACTCTAAGGAATGAAGGTAAATTTTTGAGAAGAGGACAAAACATGTTATTTTAATTATTTTTATAAAATAGAACCAAAGTAAAAGAAATATCTCCTTTCCAATTCATAACAATTTAGCCATTTAAATAGGAATAAAGGTACAGTCTCATGAAAATAAGTATAATCAAATAACTTCAGCACTTTGAATTCTTCGAAAGATATAAGCATAAATGACACCCAGAAAAGTAAACACAGAGCTGTGATATATATGTAGATTATTTCTGCAATGTTCTCTTGTAAGAAGCACGTTTAATCACCAGATCCCTCAATATATTTGCAACTGGGTACTATTCAGCTGCCTTCTGAAATGTGCCTGTGCTATTAAGCTACTCTGTGCTGTTAGTCACACTGTTAGGTAAAACCTACGTAGGAGTTCCTAGACTCCACAGCCTACTTTTTCTGATAAATGAAACCTACATACCAGCCAAGCTATTTGCTCTTCTTTTCCACTGTGCTACATTTGAGCTGATAAGCTAACAAGAAGCAATGTATTTACTAACCTGGTTAACACCTTCCCTGCACATATTTCTCGTTTTGATTTTAGTGAACGGTGATGTTAGTGAAAACCAACTTTTAAATCACTATCTAAATTTCCTCAATGAATCCCAACCACCTTCAGGAGAAGAGCCAGTTTCTTTGCTCATGATACATTATCATTCACGAGAGAGTCCAGCCCTGTTCTCTGGTCTTTTCCTTCAGCTTCACCACATGTCCTCACACTCCAGGCCAGCCCACTCACCCGTCGGTCCTCCAGTGCTCTGGGGTCCTTCAACATTGGGGGTCTTCTTCAAGGATCCTTCCTAATGTCACTCAATGACCCCAGTATCTTCCTATCCTGGTCCCTCTCAAAATCGGATTGGAGTTCATCCCTCCTCCTCTGAAGCCTCGCAAATCGCTAATCCATTAGCATTCCCCGCCCTGTTGTGGTTGCCGGCCCAGTCCATCCCTTCCTCTCCCCCTTGACTAAGCTTCAAGAGGCTGGACATGGTCTGTCATCTCAGCCTCCTCATGGTTCATTCTAGGACCAACACATAGCAAGCAGAAGTGGGATTGGTTGTTGACAGTTTACTTTCAGAGGGCGTGTACCCTTAAAGTTGTCTTATTTTAAAACATCCTAATTCATGGGAACTATAAGAGGGGGGCAAGGTCCAGATTACCTAAAAACAAAGAATTGACTATAGGCTATTGTAGAAAGTATTATCCCAATTATTAAAAAAAAATTAGTAAAACGCTATTGCAGTGTATTAGACTTTTACTAAGCATCATTGAAATATCTTGTGAGACATAGTTTGGCTAGATATGACTAATACTAAGATAAAAATAACAGAGCCTGACTTTGCTTCTTCCCCTTGTTTGAGAGTAATGAACCTTTTTTTTTTTTTGCGGTACGCGGGCCTCTCACTGTTGTGGCCTCTCCCCTTGCGGAACACAGGCTCCAGACGCACACGCTCAGCAGCCATGGCTCACGGGCCCAGCTGCTCCATGGCATGTGGGATCCTCCCGGACCGGGGCACAAACCCGTGTCCCCTGCATCGGCAGGCGGACTCTCAACCACTGCGCCACCTTTAATTTTATATATTGTTCATTTCTTTTTTTTCCCCATTCCTGGTTCTCTTTCTGATTTAATCACACGCTCAGGGGAAAAGAGAGATGCTAATATTTTGAGACACCATTAGAATTCATGTGTCTCTGGTTAAAATTAACAATGCAGTACTGAGGGGAAAATTTATTATCTAGTACATGTGAATACGTATGCTATCAGACTTCCTACTTCAGTCCTTAAAAGAAATCTGATTTAGTAAATGTCACAAAACAGGGGTTTCATAATATAAAATAAATGTTAGAGAGATACTGCAAAATGGAAATAGTGACTATATCTGGGTGTTGGGATTACTTAAGACTTTTAAAATTGTTTGCATTTTGTAATTTTCTACAATGTGCATATTGTATTTAATGTGCATGTAATAGTAATTGCATTTATGAGCATATACACATATATTTAGTTCAGTTTATTATATACTATGTATAAAGTACAGACAGTTGCCTGATTAATCAACAGTCTGGTTAATAAATAATATTTTTATCGGAATTATGGAGAAAAATTCTGACAATCAGATTTAAGTAAGTGTCACTTATCCCCTTAACTTTCTATAGAGAAGAGAGTGAGAGGTTAAGGGAGTTGCAGTATTTTCAATATTAGTCTTTTAAAAGTATTCTGTAACAAGAGATGTATGAGGAGGTGGTGGTTCTGGGTGACGATTGTAAGTTCCCTGTATATAAAGCAGAAGTTATAGGTTCATCTGTGATGCCAGAACTTCTCCCATGCAGATATGAATTAAGAAACCACCACTTTGAGATGTTTCTAGAGCAGTGATTCTCAACGAGGGTGATTTTGCTCCCAGGGGACATTTGGCAGTGCTCAGAGACATTTGTAGTTGCCAAAACTGGGGAGAGGTGCGTGTGCTGCTGGTGTGCTGTGAGTAGAGGCCGGAGAGGTGGCTGAACCTGGTGCGAAGTATAGCCCCACCCCATGCTGGAGAAGCGTCTGACCCCATGTGTCAGTAGAGGCGATGCTGGGGAGCACTGTCTGGAGTGGTTGTGAATGCTTTGATTGCAATAGCTCTGTTGATCCTTGGCTTTAAAGTCCATCCCCTAGGTAATGGGTCTGTCTGTCAGTAGCGAGAGCGTTCAACAGAGAGCACAACTCCAGGCTACCGGACATGAAATTTGAAGCTGAAAATGTGCATGGAGTGGACAGTTGGGGAAGAGAGTTAGTAAGAATTGTGATGTGCTGGACTTGGGACAAGAAATATGTATTTTGAGGAAAAAAAAAAAGAGCAAATATGGTAATTCATTTCAGTAGAACATCTGCCACTTTTTCCTTGGAAGCATAACTTCAGGTCTTCCTTACGTTCACTTGGGGTGTTATTTACCCCTGTGAACAAGAGCAGGTCTGACCTGAGCTGAAAGTCCAAACTGCCAGGATCAGAGGCACACGGGGCAGGGGGAAGCAGGGTTGGGTGGTGGCTGGGTGGTGCACAGCTGGGGAGTGGGGGTCCAGTCAGGCACTTCAGCCTTGGAACCCTAACAGTCACTTTGCCCACCTCTCTCCCTTCGAGGTAGCAGAAGGGCTCTGGCGGATTTTGCTTTCTTACATTAAAAAGCCAGTCACGCTCAGATCATCTTTTGCTCTGAAACTCAGTCTAGTCTGCCTGTGAACTTTCTGTGTGAGCTTCCCCACTCAAGGACACCATGTGGACTTCCTTAGCCAAGGATTTTCTGAGCTTTCTATCTTGCATAGTAGAGATCAAGAAAAATATAAACCTGTCCAGGCAGCATCTTTAGATTAGGAAGAAACAGGGTGAAGAAAAATGAAGAGGTAGGTAAGAGAAAGAAGTATGAAATTAAATCCTGTAACCCAGGTATTAAACAACTGCCTCTAGACACAGATAAAAATAGACGGATAAGCAAAAAAATTCCTTAAATTTTTTTAAATTAAATAAAAATCCTCACCCTGTGTTTATAGAAAGAAAGGCCTTGGATTATTACTCTTCATCTATATTTTATCACAGAGGGCCAACAAGTTCAAAACAAAAGAGAGGGAGAATCATTTCAGGATTTAGAATATGATATGTTCAATTTCATGTTCTGCAAGGTCTTTTATCGAGAAGTAGAAATCAAGACTTCTGATATTATCTTCCACATGTCTTTATTTATACAATAGAAAATGCCACACTGATATATTCACTTATGTCTACAAGCGGACTTTATGTTGTACTTAAATCTGATTTGGTTTAAGAGGGTTGACGTTTTAAATTTAAGAAAAAAGTAGAGGACCAAACAAAATGCTTTCTAAAATTTATAGGGATTTTTCCAAAGGATATCTTTATCCATATCACTGGTTGAGAGAATATTGTATTCAATGTCAAAATAATTTAAACTATCAAAAGAGAAGAATTGAAAAGACTATTTCCTCAGCTTATGCTGGCTTCCTATACAAAGCTCAGATAAAATGTTTTCATTTCATGTTTAATTTTCAACATGGAAATTTGCCTACTGAAAGGTGCTATAAAGTAAGGACAAACCTGCCATAGAAAGTATATCTTTTAGTTTCTAGATCTTTTATGTAGCTAAAATTCAACATATTAAAAGCCAAAGTGCCAGCATGGTATATACTTATACAGGTTGTCTTGTAAAACATTACATGACACAGATCAAAAAGCTGTCACATTGCACCAAGCTTTGACGGTCACTGCATATCGTTTTTAGAAACTTACAGTTTACATGGGTAAAATTTAGTATTCCGCAGAAAGGACTGGTTGGTTGAATCCGGCCCATTATCTTTTGCAACTCACCTTTTAAAAAATATCTACTTCTCCCTCCTGCCAACACTTAAGGAATGTGAATACGGATGATCCATCCTTTTGTTTTCTCAACATAGCTGCTTAGAATGATGGCACCCTAATACTGCCCATGTGAATGTGCACCCTACAGAATAGTACAGTCATTAGAAAGCAGGGAAGGGAGGTTGACACAGTGAGTGCCCGGTGGAACACCGCTGTCCTCTGCGACAGCCAGAGAGAGCTCAGGACAGTGCTGCGCTCCGGGTGCGCGCGCATGGGGAGGCGCTGGCCCCGGCACGGTCTCCTGCCCTAGCAGCGCTGGTGGGAGTGAGGGGCGAAGTGAGCAGGGTCTTCAGATAAAACGAGACTGCTGTTTGCCCCCAGCACTGATCCACGTGAGGCGGGGTAGAGAGAACCCCTGGTTTTCCCAGAGCGACTGAGGCTTTTCCTTCTCGGAACTCCGAGAGCCAACGCTAAGGGGCACCAGAGGCTCGGGTTGCCGCGGCTTCCACCCGGGCAGCCTGATGGCCCGCTGCTGTGGAAGTCCTGGGCTATAGCAAAACCCCGCTCGGTGGGGGCTGGGGCGCAGGCCTTCGGAGCGGGAGTCCCGGGAGCTTGGGGTGCTGCAGGCTGGAGGGGGAATCCTCCGAGGTCAGGGTGTCGAACTCGAAACTCTGCGCTGGGCAGTGAGCCCTGATAGCCGAGGTCTTACTAGTTTTTCCTAAAACTCTATGAGGCCACTTCTAATCTCCTTCTACTTTATGAAAAATGTCGCTGTCCTATATACAGCTAAAGATGTCGATGCGCGCACATATCCCTTCCGTATACTAAAATCATTTAAGATGATTTGATGCACGGGAAGCTGTTGATCTCTAGCTGTCTAGGGATCCTGAGGCACATGCAGAGGGATCAGATGTCACCTCCTCCACCTCCGCCAGCCCATTCATGTTCACTCCCATGCCCCCAACCTTTCATTTGAAGTCGACTATTCTTTAGTTAAGGAGGTGACACCCAGACCCTCGCCCCGCTAGAAGCCTCTAACCACCCGCCGGCAACTCGGACTTTTTCCGGAGTCAGAGAGGGAGCGGGAGATGCTGAAGAAATTTGCAGGCATCCTCAACCTTGCAGTCCGCATTCTGACTTTATCCAGTGATAACAGTAAGAAAAAACCCAAAACGTGGGGAGGGGTGTGCGGGGGAAGGGGAAGAGCGAGAGTCGGAGCGCAGCAGTGCAGGCCCCCCCACCCGCGCCGGACCCCGGCGTCCTCGCCCCCCTCCTCCGCCCCGGCTGAGCCCCGTGCCAATGCGCCAGGATGGAGACATCTCGGCGCGGGAGGAGATGACGCAAAACCCAGCGCTCCCCCCCAAAAAAGTGTTTCTCCAGGACGAAGATGGCGGCAACTTAGCCGGGGACTGAAGATGACTGTGGCTCTCCGGAGGCCCAGCCCCGGCGATTCGGCCCCGAGGTCCGGGGGAGGCAGCGTCAGCAGTCGGAGCCCGGCGGCGGCTGCGCCCGCGGGCAGACCTGCGGCGGCGGCGGCAGCGGCAGTTGGAGCGCGGGGTGGGGGGTGGGGGGGAGGGAGAGCCCTGCCGGCGGCGGCGGCGGCCCAGGCTCCGGACTCGCGGAGAGAGAGCGAGAAGTAGGAGCAGGAGGAGGAGGAGGAGAGGAGGGAGCTGGGGAGGCGCTCTGGTCGCCGCCAGCGGGCAGCGGAGACGCGGCATGCCCCCGGCGGGCGAGAGAGGGCTGTCCTCGGCGGGGCCATGGGGACGCGCGCCCTGACAGTGCCTGGGTGAGAGGGGCAGCGCCAGCCACTCCGCCGCCTCCACCATCACCTCCTGCACTCCGCTCACCGCCGGCCGCCAGCCCCAGCCTCCGACTGTCTCTCCCCCCCTCCCTCCCTCCCTCCCAGCCTCTCTCTCTGCATTATTGTTTCCCACTCTACAGAGGATGGGGTCGGCTGATGATTAGGTCGGAAGCAAGTCATATCTTCCTCCAAAGCCTGGTAATATTTATGTAGGCAAAACGAGAGAGAGAGAGAGAAGAGGGAGAGAGAAAGAGGGAGAGAGGGAGAGGGAGAGGGAGAGAGAAGAAACGGGAGGAGGGGATAAGGAAATTAAACCCTTTAAGTCAATGCATATCGTGGTGACACCGGCACAGGAGCCCTCACGGTGGAGTCGGCCAGGGCTGTGCGTTCCCAAAATATGACCAGGGGTGCTTGGATGTGTCGGCAGTATGACGACGGGTTAAAAATCTGGTTGGCGGCACCCCGGGAGAACGAGAAACCGTTCATCGATTCAGAGAGGGCTCAGAAATGGCGACTGTCTCTGGCATCTCTCTTGTTTTTCACAGTCCTGCTCTCTGATCACTTGTGGTTCTGCGCCGAGGCCAAGCTGACCCGGACCCGGGACAAGGAGCAGCAGCAGCAGCAGCGGCAGCAGCGGCAGCGGCAGCAGCAGCAGCAGCGGCAGCAACGGCAGGAGCCCTCCTGGCCCGCGCTCCTGGCGAGCATGGGGGAGTCCTCGCCCGCCGCCCAGGCGCACAGACTCCTCGCCGCCTCCTCGTCCCCCACCCTGCCCCCCTCCCCGGGAGACGGCGGCGGCGGCAAGGGTAGCCGAGGCAGAAACAACCGGGGCAAGGCTCTTATTCTGGGCAACTCTGCTAAGCCCGTGTGGCGCCTGGAGACCTGTTACCCCCAGGGCGCCTCCTCGGGCCAGTGCTTCACGGTGGAGAGCGCGGACGCCGTGTGCGCCAGGAACTGGAGTCGGGGGGTGGCGGCCGCGGGGGAGGAGCAGCAGGTGAGGGGCACGCATCCAACTCCGCTCTGGAACTTGTCGGATTTTTACCTTTCATTTTGTAATTCCTACACACTTTGGGAGTTGTTCTCGGGGTTGTCCAGTCCCAACACTTTGAACTGTAGTCTGGATGTGGTGCTCAAGGAGGGCGGTGAGATGACCACTTGCAGACAGTGCGTCGAGGCTTACCAAGACTACGACCACCACGCTCAGGAGAAATACGAAGAGTTTGAAAGCGTGCTCCATAAGTACTTACAATCGGAGGAGTACTCGGTGAAATCGTGTCCTGAGGACTGTAAGGTAGGAACAGTGGATTTTCCCCATCCTTGTGCTTTTATATCCGTGTGTGTTTGGTTGAGGCGTCTTCTAGAGTATTAAAATGTTTTTTGGACTCTGGTTTTTTTGTTACTTCACCGTTGTTTTTGTGGTTATAAGAGCTTGACTTGCTGCTTGATTTGGGACTATCCCGTGGATTGCTGGTGGACTGGTGCCTTCTTCTGGGATCCTGGGAAGGTCAGGAAGACCCTGGTCTTCTGAGATAATAAAGCCAGTGCTATGGAGTTGGTTCAAACTCTGTTGCCTTTTTTTTTTTAAATGGAATTTGAGTGAAGCTTGTTAGGGAGACAGGGATGGGATTGCATACTGATGACTGCAGCGAAAATGAGAATAGTCTGAGACAGGCATGTATGGTCTGGCTTATGGGCCTTACACATGAGCTCTCTGATTGTGACATCATTAAGCTGGTTGGCCGAAGGGACAAGAGAAAGTGTTTGTGGCTGTTTATGTAGGAAGAGCTAAAAAAGTGTTTTACTTGTTTTACAGGGGTAGTTCTGGCCATTTGGAAAGTCTGCGGGCCTACCTAAGCGTATTTACTCACATAACTTTCCTGTTTTCTCTTAGAAACTTGTATAGTTATTGATCGGAGACTTATTATGAGTAGAAAGCTTTAATTAAGTATCTGGTGATAACTGATCAATGTTAGATTTTTTATCAGCCACCTTATGTAATTAGCTTGAATTTTCAGGATGCTCTCCAGTGGTACTAATTGGCAAATGCTTGATCTATGAATGAAAAATACTGAACTCATTAATAACGTATATTACCTTTAACTCCTTCCTATTAATATAATAATGGCTATAATCCTTGCTGATTCACAAAGAAGTGTATGCAAGTTTTTTAAGAAATGGCTAATGCAACCATGGGCGCTTGTCCTAGTAGACGTGTTGCTGTCCGTGGTGCTGAAATGAGATTTGCTCAAGAGCTCTGTTGAAGATGAAGATACTGCAGTGACCTTTTAGTAGGGAAGAAATGATGACAGAATCTCAGTAAGCCTTAATGTTTTGTTCCAAAGGTAATTTCTTAAAGAGTGCAATAAAATAGTGTTGCTTTTCAAAATAAATAAGACACCACATTCTCTCTGTCTTTCTCTTCATTACTTCCCCAGCCTCTCCACAGGAAGACAGCAAATGTCCCTTTTTGGCCTCACTTGCTTTGTACCCAGAAAGCGTAATCAAGGGCAGTATGGATCAGAAGATTCTGTGATGCTTTCACAAGAGAGCTGGCCTAAGGGATACCTACTTAAAATGAACATAGTTCAAGGGCTGTATTTTAGTTTGGATTGATTAGTTGTGCTTTTGACAACTAAGCTAAACTAAAACTAAACTTGTTTTGCCAACATTCTTTAAGACCAGAAACATATCTTCTTTGCAAATAATAATATTGCATATACAACATTAATTTAGAATGCTGCTTCATTAGATAAATGGATTTTAAAAGTTTTTTACATATTTTTCTTAACCATACCCCTGTAAGTCATGCCTGGGAATTAAACTTAATCTTAATGGTAGAAGTTAATAATGAATGACTAGTGTATTTATTGCAGTTATTTATTTTGACAAGATACGTTGCATCAGAATTGCAAGGAAACCGATGTGCCTGCTAATTCTACTACTAATAAAAGGCTGCAAAGGCTTCAATATATTTATGTTTCAAAGTGATCCCTTGTAATAATCTGAATTTGCTTGCTTCCTTGAGTGTAAACTCTCATAGAAATTTCTAGTAATTCCAATTTGTATAGTTTCAGTATTTAAATGATAGTCTACATTGCCAATATGCTAGAGCATATTTTCAAATAAGTCTGTCAAATATGTTTTTGTTTAAATATTCAAGTTTAAAATACGTATATTTTCCTCTTGACCTGAAATCATCATCAACTTTATACTTATATCATCATAGCTATAAGGTACAGTGTAGGTTAAATTAATGTGTAATGTTATGAACTACTTCTGGATTGTGTTCTCATATAAAGTAGTAGTTGTTAGCTGTATACACAAAGGCATATTATAAAAATCTGAACTCCTTTTTAGAAACATTTCTTCACACTGAAAAGTAAACACAGACATTTGAGTTTTTCATCTCCACAACACAGGATATATTACTTGTGATGCCTTGTAACTATTTCTTGGTTGGTTGTTTGTCAGCTGGAAACACTTGAAACATTTATTCCACGATAACTGTTCTCACACAGCTTCAGATTTTAGGTGCCGGGGGGTTGGAGGGGGGCAGTGTTAGGTGTTCTTGGTTGATAACTCACAAATCTGTTGATTAGCTCCTGAGCTTAATATACAGCTTCTTTATGATTCTGCAAAACCACAAACACATCCACATACCAAGTATATTACACATGGCTTAGAATGCTACTTGTAGTCTTTGAAGAATGTGTCTGAGTTTCTTTCTGAACATTTTTACTTATTTCAAACATACTTATAATTATGAAATGATGACTGTCTTCAGGAGCAGTGTTCAAGATATACAGTCTGTGCAGAATTTTCCACATTGAAAGTAAATGCGTTATATATCTGGAATTGGTAATATATTCATGAAAAAATCCAATTTAATAGTTTATTAGTGTATTTATAAATTTATAGACAGGAGAATATATGCAATAATATTAGCTATACAAATTAGCAGAATCCATATTTGAGGAGCAATATATTAACTTTGTTATATATAATTAAATGATTAATACAGTGATTTCTGACTTTTAAAAGTTAGGTCATGTTATTACCCTCTAGTTTTATAATCTCCCCCATTAAAAAAATGCCACATTCCATATACATATAAAATGAAAATGGATTAAATTTAATTTTTATTTAACTTGATTTAAAGGGCTTTTGGCCCATTATACTGAAAACAAAACAAAACAAAACAAAAAACACCTTAATATTGATCTAATCCAATCATATTGTCTTGGGCCCATAGTAGTTGGAGATCGAATATAGCTTGGATTTTCTTTAGCGAACCTTTGTTTGCAACATATAATAGAAATCATTTGCACCCAAGAATATCTTTTAATATTCATAGAAATAGCTGGTTTAATTTTTAAAGTAAATATACACTTTTATCAGGGAAGTAACTTATAGTAAAATAAAGAACAAGAACTTCTGCATGTATCATTTAGACTATAGCATTCAAGCTGCTATATTACATAAATCAAGTTGCAAAAATTTGACAGTAATTCTTCTGTGGATTTTGCAGTGTTATTCAAACTAATGTTTTTGACATACAATAAGAATCTGAAAATCTTCAAATTGGCTGGTAATATTAAAAAATACACTATTCTAAGCTACAGAATTACATATGTAATTAACATGCCTGAATTTTTGCTTAAATATATTTTCTTAAATATGCCATTCTTTACCTCCTAAGCATTCTTGAAATTACATATTACAAAACTGGGATATGTAGGGAATATAAACTTCTATGTTACAGTTAAACTTTTGTTAATGATAGTTTTATTGACTTACTATTCCTTAAGACAGATGGTCAGGGAAAGTGGGTGTGAGATTAGATTCTAACATAAATCACTGCATCATCTGTATTTTAGTTCTCTCCGAATAGATTTTAATCTTTATACTATCAAGAATGTATGCATTCTTACATTTTTATATTATAATTTTGTATTAAAGCAAATTATATTGCCTATTTTTATTTAACAGACAATGACTAAAAGAATACTCTGCCAGTGTTCGGCATATATAACAATCGTGATACTCAGGGCTTTCTGTATTGTTTGCAGAAATGACTCAGAAACATTAACCAGTTTGAGGACATAGAATTTGGATTACATAATATGCAAGTTAAAAAAAAGGCATTTTTAAGTCCTTATTTATTTTGATGTCATATACTATAGATTCTTAAAAATAGTTTTTATAAGGAAATAAAATATCTAACAATTCTTTCCACTTAAATATTGAATCTAAAATATTATTTTGCTCTTACTTGATTAAGTGCTATTGTACATATTATGACACTGTCCAGAGTGTGGAATATGTCTGCAAATAGATCTCTTTTATATTATACCACTGTGTTATTTTTAAATCATATTTTTATAGTTGAATTGCTTCTCTGTAAAATCAAACAGTCTAACCTTCAGATGATCACATTAACCATTAATAAGGCCATTTATAGTATCAAAGCCACTTTCATAACTGTTTTTATAACCCAGATTTTCATTTTCATATTTTTGCTCCATATATAACTACTGATTTATGATATGTGTTTTATTTTTATCTTAATTTTATTCTATTTTTATCAAATTTTATCTTAATATTATATGCTGTTGCTTTATAGACCAAAGAATGATTATTCTTTTTTAACTTTGGACTTGTAACTGGGTCAAATTAGTAGCTATATAGGGCATAACCACAAAGTTTTAATAATTGCTGTTATACCTTGGTTTTAATCACTTTAATTAGATGAGATTGGTGTCTGCATATGCAAGGTGAATTAAAATATGGAGGAAAGGAAATCAAATAATTTTCTCAGTCTCATGCTCCCCCACAAATAAATTATAATCCATTAAGATATATTTTCACACTAGATTGAATATAAAAGAACAAATATACAGATAACTGTTTGAAACACAGTACTATTTTGGTTTGAATTATCTGACCTATTGCTTTCATTTCAATTCCCAATTTCCTTTTTAATCTTAATCTTCTAAGTTGACCTCACATTGACTAGGCTCCAATCATGTTGTTGTATGCTTTCTACTGATTTACACTGAAAAGATGTTTCTTCGATATCAGTAAACATTTACTCTAGATCAGTGGTCCTTGGGGTCACATTAGAATATCCTGGGAATCTTTGAAGACACCCCCAGCCCCAGGAGATTCTGATTTCATTGGTCTGGCTTGTGTCATGAGCTTGGGATTTTCCAGTTTCCCTGGTGATGTGCAGCCCAGGTTGAGAACCACTGTTCTAGTTGAGTGCCAAGCAAAGTGGAAAGACCTTTTAGCTCCTGGGCCTCAGTAATTAATACATAATAACCTCATTTGTTCAACTGATGATAAAGCAACTTAAATTTTTTTTAAGTGGTAAAGGCAGTAGGTAGGACACAGCCAGAGGGCAGGGGAGCAAATAGGTAGTGACTGGGCTGAGGAAGTAGATGAGAAGTGAACCAACTGGGTGCAGAGTTTAAGGAATGTACCGGGAGAGAACATGGAGAGAAGGAGAAGGATGCATAGAGGACCAGAGTCAAGGATGGGCCTCTTGGCTGTGGATTTTCTGTCTTTTAGCCAGAACTGTCATTATACTAGTCTTCACTAATACGCTGAGCACATGAATGCAGAAATTGGATGATTGTCTCTGTGAGACTTATCAACTATTTGATTAGAGGAGCCTCAGCCTCTTTATTTTTGTCTCTAATTTTAGATTATATAAATGGCTAAAATTTAGAATTTTTCAAAAGTATGGGTTGGTTTTAAGAGAAAACATTTTGGCTTTTCATAGTATTTCACACAGTTCGGGTTTATTCTTTCTTCACCTGTTCACTTTGTTAAACCTAGGAAATTACTAATCCTTTTTTACTTTTCTTTTAACATTGTAATGATGAGCCATGTTTCCTTTTTTACTTATTTCTGTCATACTGGAATAACTAGTTGATATTCATACAGTGTTTTGAAGATACAAGTTGCTAAGTAGGCACAGAATACTACCTAATTTAGGAATTCATTTTAGAGGGATCTTATCATTGTTCTCTTTTGAAGTGATTGTAACATAGTCATATTTTTTTTAAGTTTAGATTACAAGATGCTGTGAAACACTAAATTTAAGTTTTACCTTAAATTAATAAGCAATTAAACCTTACAATCCAAATCATGAAATTCTAGTAATAAAATGTTTTAATTTACTCTGATTCTTTAAAACTGGAAACAAGAGTTAACATCTGCCTTTCTTTGGTAATAAATAGTTAATGATTTATACTATGTATTGTAGTAGAATGCATGAAAATATTTTACTTCTTGGGTGTTTAAAATGTTAAAAGGTAATAGTTGATTTTCCCCCTCCCTTGGTAGTCTGTTTCTAAACACAGTCATTTATTTAAAAAGAAAAGTTGTAGATGTTACCACAGATGGTAAAAAGAAAAATATCCTGCAAATAATACAAGTTTACTATGTGTTTAAATAGTGTTATCGATCTTAGCAGCAGCAGTAGTGTATCTACATGTGTGCGTGACGGGTGAATGCAATAATTACTTCTTTGGAAATACTTAGGGATTTTATATGTCAGCTGTTCTGCCCTGCTTGAGAAGGAAATTGGACTCTGCTCAAAACTCTGAGTCTTCACCCCTTGGTCTCCTCTTCTTCCTGTCAGTGTGCCTTCTTGCTCTCATCTGGCTGAATCCTCTCCTCGTGTCTGGAAGCTTCACTTGCAGGGCCTGTGTCCCATGGGAAACCCGAAGTTCAGAAGTCTTACTTCTCTGCATCTCTACTGACATCAAGAATGATCAGTCTCTTTCCTACTGAACTATCACTGACTTAGTTTCTTTGAAAAGAAAACTGAACTAAGATTTAAATGGATGATCATGACAATGTGTTATTAATGTTTTCTCAGAAAGTGAGTTGAATCACTCAGAAATTTAAGTGCTGGAACGAGCTTCAGTAGTAGCTAACAAGCTTTAGAGTTTATTAGAAGTCAGAAACTAGTCTATTTCATTTAATCGTCACGTCATCTTTATGAGGTAAGTGCTATCACATATTTTACAGATGAGTAAAGCGAGGACATAAAGTTAACTGTTCCAAGGTCAAATAGCTGGTAGTGTTAAAGATCAAGTTCACTTCCTCACTTGATCGTTATTTTCTTTTTCCCCTTCGTTATGATCATTACAATCATACCAAAGAGTGAAGAGATAAGTATAATAAATCCACAAATAGATTTAACACCTATTAAAAACCTCACCATATATACTTCTTTTTATTTTTAATTTATCACTAAAAACATTTTATAGATGATACAGAAAGCTAAGATGACAGAAATTTTGGAGCCCTAGACAGCTGGAATGAATGGCCAGGAATTCCTGGTTCATCATTGCAAGTCTTAAGAGGGAGATATGAATATGAATAAATGGCATGATGATCAGCAGAGCACTTAGACTTCTGCTTTCCTTTTTAGAGTGGAGCAGAGAAAGGATAAATACACAGCTTTGAAGGGAAGGAAGTGAACTTTGGAATCTGTGGTAGTTCCTACACTGAACTCATCTTAGATAAGATACAATCACTTTCTGTTTATAAATTTTAAACAGTCCAATTTCTACCATATTGTTTTAAAAGATGTTGAGTTTATTAGTTGAGAATTGTGTACACATTGCCTGACATCTATAACACTTAGGAATCTTAACATTTATCTAACCTTTATTAGCTTCTTATAAGCCTTATCTCAAAATATAGTCACATTGAGGGTCAAGGCTTCAGCGTATGAATTTTGGGGGACATAGTTCCACTCATACGTTGAGTAAGGTATATGGCAAGGGCTGTAGGAAATACCTTGGAAAGATGGTCGTGCTCAGTTGTGAAGAACCATGTATCCCGTGCCAAGTCTTTCTGAACTTCATTCTCTGTGTGATAAAATATCAGAGAGGAATTTTAATCAAGTGATTTACTTGGGATGGTTTGTTTTTCTCAAAACTTAGCCCTGGCAGCAATATGACGATAGGTTGGAGGAGGGTGAAGTGATGTCAGAAACTAAATTTTAAATTATGCTTAATTTCAATTAGTCTTAATTTAAATAGCCCCATGTGGCTAGTGGCTACCATGATGGACAGAAAATTCTAAATGACTATGATGGCTATGGAAGTGGAGCAGAAAGCAAGATTCAAGAGACTTTTCTGAGTTCAAATTTACCAGTTACTATGTAGAGGAAGGATTTGAATATTACTCAGCCATAAAAAGAAATGAAATTGAGTTATTTTTAGTGAGGTGGATGGACCTAGAGACTATCGTACTGAGTGAAGTAAATCAGAAAGAGAAAAACAAATACTGTATGTTAACACATACGTATGGAATCTAAAAAAAGAAGAAAAAAAAGGTTCTGAAGAAACTAGGGGCAGGATAGGAATAAAAACACAGATGTAGAGAATGGACTTGAGGACACGGGGAGGGGGAAGGGTAAGCTGGGACGAAGTGAGAGAGTGGCATGGACATATATACACTACCACATGTAAAATAGATAGCTAGTGGGAAGCAGCCGCATAGCACAGGGAGATCAGCTTGCTGCTTTGTGACCACCTAGAGGGATGGGGTAGGGAGGGTGGGAGGGAGATGCAAGAGGGAGGAGATGTGGAGATGTGGGGATGTATGCATACGTATAGCTGATTCACTTTGTTACACAGCAGAAACTAACACACCATTGTAAAGCAATTATACTCCAATAAAGATGTTAAAAAGAAACACGCAAGGGAAAAAAAAACTTTATAAAAGGTGAGACTCTGGATGTGGATACATCTAATGAGATAGGAAATACAGGAGGAAGAACACGTTGGGATTGAGACTGGTGAAAGAAACAGGAGTCCATTTTTGGAGATAATGACATCAGATGTCCAGTAGATAGTATACCATGTAAGTAGGCCTTTGGGTGTGAAGTTTACTCTCTGCGCCTCATGTAGTTTGATCCAGGAAGCTGTGGGCAGAGATTAGATGATTTAACAAAACAGATTACTTGGAGAGAATGTCAAAGATGAATTCTGAGCAAGAGCAATATTAAAGGGCTTGGGCAGAAAAGGAACCAAGAATAGAGACTGAAAAAACAAGAAATGAGAGTGAAAATGGGGGAATGAGAACAGAAGAGAGAATGGAGGAGGGAGGGGGAGAGGCAGAGGTAGAAGGGAAGGAGAGAGAAAATCATTAGAATGTGATGATCTGAACAATACAGGGCAGCATTTTAAGAAAGATAAAGAGTCAGTCAAGAGTGTCTTATGTTGCAGAAAGAACATATAGGATGAAGCCTAGAGATAGGTCACTGCATTTGGCAATTAAGTCTTATTGACCTTACAAGAGTAGTTTCATAGAATGATGGAAGACATGTCAAATTGTGATGGATTAAGGAATGAGTTGGAGTTGAGGAAATAAGAACTAGTCCAAACTATTCTTCATTAAGTTCAGCAGTGAAAAGAAAAAGAAAAAGAAATAGGTGGGAAGATGAGAGTTTAAAGAAATAAATATTTTATGATGAGATAAACATTAGTATCTTTGTAGCTTTTCATCTAGGACCCAGATGGGAGTATGATATTGAAAGTACCACTTTGAGAAAAAAATTAGTGAAGGCACCAGATCCCAAAGAAGAGATAATAGGCTCTGATCTGTTGCTTACTCTTGGGGAGGAGGGAGGTTTTATCTTGTACATTGTGCTGTGCATCTAAGATCCTTTGTTTTGTTGCTTATATTTTAAATAGGAACAATGCTTTAATTTCAGGATTTCAGACAATAAGCACAATTATTATCTTGAATATGCTTAAATAAAGTAGAATATTCATTTTCATATTTACTGGCTGTAAATATGAGATCATAAATAATTATATCATGTGTGTTACTGCAAACTACTTTCTTTAGGAATGTGCTGCTCTGGGGTTCAATGACATATTTAGAGAGTCCCTGGAATTAAATATGGCTATCTTATTATACGTTTTCTTAAAAAATATTGATATGTTTGATAGAAAGTTCTAAAAATAGAAATTAACTTAAAAAAATAGAAATTAATTTTAATAGAGAAGTATAGTAAAATGCTTAAAAGAAGTATTGAGGAAAACTGTGTTCAACTCCAAATTTCATCACTTATTAGTTATATGACATCATCCAACTGAAAATAGGGATTCTAGCATCTCTTTAGTAAGGTAGTTATGGGGAGAAATCAAGAGACTCCCATGCAGATTAAAGTACCTAACCTAGGGCTTGATGGTGCCCAATAAATGGTAGCATTTCATTAAAACAGAAGCCATGGGAAAATCAGTAAAATTGCTTCACTTGAGATCTCACATAAGTTTTCTGGTAAAGACCACTTATTTACGAGAGTTTTATAAGCAGACTTTGCATTCTGCACGGTAAAATTCTCAGTTTTATTACATCTACATTCCTTCTGCTTCTCTAGAAAGGTGACTAATGGTGATTCTTTAGAATGAAACAGAAAACAGAAATTCAGCTAGGGTGAAAATGTTTCATTCCTAAAGCTTGACTTTTTTCCCCCTGTTATTTCAGATTAAAAATTAACATGTGCTGGGTTGTAGACCGCGTGGATCCTCTTAGACTGCTGCAGAGGAACTTGAGCCCCTTTGTGTACAAACCTTTTGGGGAGGACACCTGGAGAAACCATTGTAATGACTCTCCATCTCCTGAAAACCTCTGGGTGAAAATAATCTTGGGGGAAATTCTTTGTTATGTAGTCTGCCAGGCATTGCAAAGTCTCATGTGCCTTCAAGTTTCATTTTAAATTTTGGGGCCCTTTGCTCTACCCACTAGCTACCTGGCTTTGTGTTTTATTTTGGTTGTCCCTGTTATTTTCTGCTCTTCCCCCCAGAACTTATGCACTCGGCCATACTTAGTAATTTTATTGATTGGGGAGGGAGAGGAAGTAGAGTAGAAGATTGTCCCGGCATTTGAACTAGAGCAGTAGAAGATTGCCTCGGCATTTGAACTAGAGCTAGCAGACAAGGCAAACATGGCAGGTGCCAAGATATGCAAGACTGTATGGGCTAGAATCAAAGACTGTAAGCTGTGCTCCATGAATGGGAACATTATTGCCCTGAGAAAGAGAAGACGCAGGGAGACATAGCAAGATTCTTTAATTTGATAAAAATTGTCATGTGGAAGGGGAGTCTTATTATCTAGTACTTAGTTTTGGTCTAGGGGTAAGAATGAGGCTCTATAAGCAGGTGTTTTAGAAATATCTCTCTACATAAGAGAGAATGTTCTGTTAAAGGATAAAATGGAACAGTCTGTCTGGAGAAATCAGGTGCACATTGCTACAGAAGATGTACAAATAGGATGGGAGCTATCTGCCATGACCCTAGAGGGCATCTTACCTATGTGTTGCAGGTTGGCCAGGAGATTTTAAATAGTCTGTCTAACATCCTTTGGCATAAAATGAGGCACCCAGAAGTGATAGCTTTGCACAGTGAGATTGCACTATATTCTTTGCCTAACACCTTGCTCATAGTAATAGTTCTTTGCTTTTAAAAAAGGAAGTCTCGACGACTTCAACTTTAAATTATTTCTCTGGTTCCCATTCATATTGTTGTCAACCTGGATAATTTTTAAAAAGACAGAATCAAATACATGTGCTTATCCTGAAGAAATATAGAAATTGAGCTGCACTAGTCTCTAAGTAAATTTTGTGTTATTGCTGATAACAAGAATAAATACTCATTCTTCTCTCCTAATCACAAACACATCAATCACTTTTATAAACTCTCAAATGACCTTTTGAGCAAAGCAAGACTCGACGACATGGTCAGATCTGAAGGGAAGTGGGTGCGGCCTTCCTCCGTAGGTCCTGCAGCACTTCTTGTCACATGTGGATTCACCCCACATACAGTTTCTGTGGGGACATTATCACTAGTAATTAAAATCACCGTATAAAACTCCCATTCTTGTGGAATTGTACACATTATGTTTTTAAAATAAACAAGTTCTACACGATAACTTTAGCATCCTTATCTTATTTAATCCCCACGACAATCCACCATTATGGGCAAAATTAGCTTTCTTCAACCAATGGGTTAACTAAGGCTTAGAGAAGGTAAGAAATGTGCCGAAGTTCTCACAGGCAAGTGTGGCATAGACAACTCAAACCAGTAACATCTGGCTCTTAATCTCATGGCCCTGACTTAACTATTATGATATCCTGTTCACTCTGCCACAAATCACTGCTCATGTCTAGTTTTTAAAAAAATTTTTTAGGGGGAGAATGTGGGTGGGTGACAGCAGGAGTGGATAGAATATAAAGTTCTTTGGCACATGAAAGAAAATGTAACTCACTTCATCCAATTTTTCTGTTGCAGCAGCTTGGTGTAGGAAAAGAGCATGGGTCTAAAAGTCAGAAACACCTAGATTCAAATGGCTGTTCCATCAATCCTGTAAGATGGGGATACTTATATATCCAGGTTGAGGAGTCACTGAGAGAAGAAACAGAGCAAGTGTGTAATAAAATGTAGCTGGCGAGGGAGTTCCCTGGTGGCCGAGTGGTTAGGATTCCGGGCTTTCACTGCCATGGCTCGGGTTCAGTCCCTGGTTGGGGAACTGAGATCCCACAAGCCGTGAGGCCAAAAAAAAATGTAGCTGGCAGGTAGAGTTGTCATCTTTTCAGTCCAAGCTACTCTGAGAAGAGAGGGTGGCGTCACACTGCAAGGCATACTCTGCTCTCTTTACTGTAAGACACTGAGCTGGTAGAAAACATTGACAAGTTTGTCCTTCTAATCCAGTTGTTGGTTTCTGATCAGAGCTGTCCTAGTGTAGAGATCTTGGATTTAGTTTCCATAGAGGCATTTAAAAAGGCACTGGTGACATATTTAATCTTGGGAGTCACTATGACTCTAGTTAAGCAGTGAGAGACTGAGGAGAAGCAAGTGTTTTTAAAAAGGTAAATCTGAATCCTAAGCTATTTAAAAACAGAATCTCTCCTGCGGCATAGTGAAGACTGCGCTGGTCACTATGGGCCATTGGGCAAGGAGGTGTGGCTCCCCCCCCACACACACACCCACCCACCCCCGCCCCGGTGCTTTTCGAGGCAGTGGCTTCAATGCAAAGCCCAGGTGAAATAAAGGGAAAAAAGACTACATGCAAATGCAAATGATCTTGCTGTCAGTGGAGCTGTGGGTCTTTATACCTGACTGCTTTTGTAGAGGGTTGGCAGAGAAATGGCAGATTTCAGGTATGTTCTATTTGTCCTAAGGATTTCTAAATACATATTGAAATTTTAAGAGTCTCTTATGAAAAAATGAATCCTTTCCTATCATTTCAGTTTAGACTTTTTCTTTTTTTTTGCGGTACGCGGGCCTCTCACTGTTGTGGCCTCTCCTGCTGCGGAGCACAGGCTCCAGACGCGCACGCTCAGCGGCCATGGCTCAGGGGCCCAGCCGCTCTGCGGCTTCTTACCCGACCGGGGCACGAACGCGTGTCCCCTGCATCGGCAGGCGGACTCTCAACCACTGCGCCACCAGGGAAGCCCAGTTTAGACTTTTTAAACTAAATGTTCATTTTTATTCAATGTATCTGAAAATTCCAGTAGGATGGAATTCAAGTCTGAGTAAACAAAATCCTTGTCAACATAGTTTGCTTCATTGACGAATATAGATTATTTTCAACTGTCGTAGTTATAACTGCTCAACCACGGACTTGATTTCTCTATTCGATTGACTGGCTCTTTAAGATTACTAAAATAATTGATTCAGTCTTTAGGTACTTGATATTTTTTGTTCTTATGACTTAATGGATAAAACAGGCCAATAAAATAGCACTTTGTATGTGCTATTTCACCTACAAGGAGTCAAACCAGCTATTTATCTATTTTTTTTGGCAAAAGCAAGCATATTAAAAGAGTACCCAGTACCCAGACTCTTATTTGTTTATTTAGTCTTTGAGGAATAAATTTCTCATTTCCAAATAACTTCAAAAATCCATATGAATATTTATGTATTAAATTTGTAATTTTACATTTCATACATTATATTAAGTGCTTGAACTTTTCATAACAAAAATCTAAAATGGTTCCCCAAAGATAGTGGGGTTGATTTTTGATGGTCCTCAATTATTTCATAAAGGTAGAGATTTTAAAAGGCCCTACATACAGGAGTAATTCTTAACATGGACTAAGAGTTCGGGCTTTGCCCCAGTTGCACTGTCCAGACAGGCAGCACCTCAAAAGTGCATGACTGAGAGTTCACTGATCACTTGGTTCACTGTTACAGCTTCTCCAGTATTATACTCCGATTGGATGGATGTTTAAGTTTCTCACAGTATATGCTTTAAACAATAAATGCAAAAGCTAAGCAGTGCAAATTTGCATCTTTAACAACTTGATTACATTAATAAACTGAAAACTATATAGCTAAGGGAACCCAACAATTTACTTTTTTTTTTCAAATCAAGACTAGATTTTGTAGTAGGTGACCTGTAGAAAAGTTAACTCATGATAGATATTGCTTAGGGAAAAACATTCTATCTTAATCCAAATATATTAATTTATCTTAATGGCCGGACATTTGACATACATGGGACCAGATGAAGGTGCTGCAGATGGACCGAGGGAAACACACAATGATTAATCAGA
This sequence comes from Neophocaena asiaeorientalis asiaeorientalis, assembly GCF_003031525.2. NCBI lineage: Eukaryota > Metazoa > Chordata > Mammalia > Artiodactyla > Phocoenidae > Neophocaena > Neophocaena asiaeorientalis. The sequence goes on from NW_020174048.1 coordinate 3,336,508, forward strand.
GTCCCCATTTCCTACCTGTGATCGATTGTCATGAATTTACTTTTGTCTGTGTAACGTCTCCATTCTGGGCTATTTTCTACGGCCTTGAGCCTATTCCTCTTCTACTGTTCTGGGTTTTTTTTTGTTTTTGTTTTTTTTTCCTACCGTGACAATATATGATGCATTTAATGTGGTAAATTATTAAAGAGAATTTCCCAAGGGGCTGTTCAACTCAGTTCCTCTGACTTCTCCAATTAATGGTGAAGGGCCATTCTCATGGCTGCTGGTCGATGCTTGTTGTGGAATGAGCAGGTGAATCATAGGGACCAAAGAAGTGTCAGCACTGAAGAGAACACATGCATTTTCTCAGAATGATCACAGTGATTATTTGCAAAGGATATGATAATTGCCATCCAGATGTATTAAAGGATGCTTCATAAAGAACATTTTAATAACTTAATTTGTGATCATTGCCTCTGGGAATGCACTTTGTCATACAATTTTTGTGTGCTCTATAGGAAAAAAACAGTATAAGGACAAATGAATATTTCTTTTTAAAAATAGATCTTTAGTGGAAGCTGTTCTTAGATAATTTGAGCACTATTATTATATGGCAATGGTAATTTAGGCACTGAGATAAAAGATATCCCACAGTGCACCTAGTTAAAAAAGGAATAAATAATCAGATGCTTCATCATGTGTGACTCACATATGGATGTGAAAAAAATGTAAGAAATTTATATATAAACAGCGTGTTTACTAAAGCAAGAGGAGGAAGGAATGTGAGGGGAAATCAAAGAGAATATTTGATTTTCTTTTTCTAGGTACATGTTTATGAGAACAAGGTTAAAAGGTATGTAAATCTCTTAATCTAAAAGCTCTTGTGTTCATAGTCTGCTACTGAAAAAAAAAAAAAAAACCCAACAACTTGGTAACAAATTTTTCTTTTCACATGGTCTCACTTTCAGCCTATAAATGAAAATTAGATTTCATTCAGAGATTTGAAATCAGGGCAGTGTTGCAATTTCAACCTGAAATTGTTCCTTCTAACTTGCTTATGAGAAGTTCATTGTTTCCTTCTTAAAAAGACAGTTGGCCCTAAGTCAAATAATTACAAAATACCAATTTTATAAAATACGGTGCTTGATATCTTTGTTGCTGAACAACAGATCTTTTTATATGTTAAATATAAACCCAGTATTTTATTTCTACATGCTTCTTTATGGGTAATTATGGGTTTGAAAAGTAATAAACAGCAGTATAATTATTGCATAGCTTGCAGCGGGGATGTGTGTTTCCTTAATCTGACCACTTAAAGAAAGAAGTAGCTATTCATCTCTGAACCTTCCCAGAAAAGCAATTTTTAAAAAAATTCAATGTTTTTTCCCAAATTTAGAAGACTTTAGAAAAATATATCACTGTTTGGTTCTGCTGATTAGTTTATGACGTTTAAGAGACTGGAAAGATATTATAACTTTACAATGGTGATTTCATCTGTGAAATCACCTGGACAGGTCAGATAGTTCCAAAAATTCAAATAACCCACAGAGAAATGTTTTAAAATACCACTTTCCACTTAAGGAGAGTGTTGTGACATTTGCAGCTTACTTTGATATGGTTTAGGCAGAAAATATAAATGTAATTATGGAAACATTTGCCAAATCTAGGTTACGGTTATATGAGTGTTTAGTTATTAGTCTTTCAACTTTTCTATGTTTAAATTTTTTCATAATTAAAAAGTTTTTTAAAAGCAAATCAATGGCCTATAGGGAGGAAAATGTTCACTACTTTGGGGGTTGTTTTTTGTTCGTTTGTTTGAAAAGCAAAAAAAAAACCTTAAGCCGCTTCACTTCAACCCAATTAAAAAGAAGTTGAATATAATATCTCATTTTTGAAATTACTAATGAAAACTGGCAACCACTCTGTTGAATAAAATGTTTAGTAAATAACTGAAAAAACTGATGGGTTCTTTCCTTCGTGATGGTTGTTTGCCTCTTCCTATTCTACCCGACGTTTAGATAATGCCACTTGCTCCTGATTATACCGTGCCTAGTTTTCTTTCTTGATTTCTGGTCTTTAATTCTTCCCAAAATATTCCAGATAAATTGAATGTGAAAATTTGTTCAAATGATGTTTAGAATATTCCAAAGATATGGCTAGTAGGTGGATGATACAAGAGGTGATGATTTTAACATGTGAGTGAAAATGTAACTGTTTTTTCCTAAAGAACAGTTAAAAACTCTGTGGCTGAGAGAGAATATCATAATAATCACCCACTTGAAAACAAAGTTATAAATGCAGAGTAAATTATTCAATTTCAAGTGGACTAGTTCACTATAGTTCCTTAATTTTAAAAAATCAAAACATGAGGATTTCAACTGAATATTCCAGATAACACGGCCTTAAAATTACTCTTCCCTCAAAAATTTCGGCAGATATATTTGGTACTTCATTTATTTGGACAGTTATACTAATTTCCATTTAACTTGCCACATATGGACACACAGTGAAACACATTAGTATAACCCAATGAAAGAATTAAGAAGCGGACTCTGCTATATACCTTTCCATGACTGTTCATATGCAGCCTCAAACTGAATCTTTTCAGTTGTATTGTACACAGCTTGCTCATAGGCATTGTTAATCTGCTTAACATCATACATGTCAAACTTCTCAGATGCTGAATTGGGCACAAGAGTCAATGCATGAATATTGGCTACTAAATGAGTTAAATGAACTGACAGGAGAAAATGTCATAAGAACAACTTCAAGAAACTGCTTAGCAGCATTGCTAACCAGAGAGGGAAAGAATTCAGTAAGGTACATGAGGCCACATAGGTTTCTTTTGTTTCAATTTTCATTAGTTTTACTCAATGGAACCTCTAACCTAATGGAGAATCAATCATTCAGCAAGCTGTTATTGAACACTGTCCTGTTATCTGTTGCATAACAAACCACCGAAATGTAGTATAAAACAACAACTATTTTATTACAGTCTAGGATTCTGTGGATCAGGAAATCAGACATGGCATAATGGGGGAAGCTTTTCTGTCCTCCAGAGTATCTGGTGCTTTGAGAAGATTTGAAGGGCTCAAGGTGCCTTAAATGGCTGGGCATTGGGCTCATCTGGAGACTTTACTCACATGTATGGCACCTGGCCTGGGACAGTTCAAAGGCTGGACTCAGTTGAGACTGTCTATGAGAAAGCCTACCCATGGCCTTTCTGTGTGGCTTGGGCTTCCTTACTGTATGGTGGTCTTGGGTTCACTGACTGCCTTAAAGAGCAGCCCAAAGCTTCAAGAATGCATGTCCCAGCAAACAAGGAAGAAACTGCATAACCTTTTATCACCTGCCTTGGAAGTCGCAGAGCATCACTTCTGCCCTGGTCTTTTGAATAAAGCAGTCACAAGCATGCCCAGATTCAGAGAGAGGACATGCTCACACCTCTCAGTTGTAGAAGCATCAAAGAATCATGATAATGTTTTTTAACCAACACAAGGTCATTTTCTTCTTTCTTTTCTTCTTTACAAGTGATTAGACAAAAAATATGAATAAGACATAACTTCTAGCTTTAAGAGTAGTCTCAAAATCTAACAGGAGAAACAAATGGACTAGTACATATGTACACAATCAATATTATGGACTTATCATGTAAATCATCCACATGTTGCTAGAAATTGTCTTCAAGCTAATGTTTTCAGTGATTTCCTACTTTCTTTCTTTCCAATAATCTGTAATCTTTGAAAATCAAGACTGCAACTATACCATAGCAATGTAATAGAAAACAAATATAAGGTAATTGTTAAGAGCTTTAATTAAAAGTCTTGTGCCCTTTGTTTACTTTTCTGCAAAATGGGGATAATTATCAGACCTACTTCAGAGAATTACATAACTTGGTCTATCACTAACACTAGGTGCTAACTGTGAACTATTATGATCTTAACAGAGAGGAAAATTGTCCTCCAACTTTGGGCATAGCTTTGCTGCCTACCCACAAATCAAATTAAAATTAAAAAGTAAAATTTACATTTACAAAGACAGAGAAGTAGATTTTCATCAATTATTTTCCCTATACTTGGGTTGTTGACTGATAAACAAACTTTCTTCAAATCAGATGACCAAAGCAGTCACTGTAGAATTAAAGGCCAGAAATCAAGAAAGAAAGCCAGGCACGGTATAATCAGGATCAAGTGGCATTATCTAAATGTTGGGTAGAATAGGAAGAGGCAAACAATCATCATGAAGGAAAGAACCAATCAGTTTTATGAGTAATTTGCTAAACATTTTATTCAACAGAGTGGTTGCCAGTTTTCATGGGTAATTTCAAAAATGAGATGTTATATTCGACTTCTTTTTAAAGTTTAGATCGAAGTGAAGGAGCTTGAGTTTTTTTTTTCAGTTTTTGCTTTGCAAACAAATGAAAAAAAAACAACCCCCAAAGCAGAGAATTCCATTGTATTAGTTATCTATTGCTCTGTAACAAATTACCACAAATGTAGAGATTTAAAACAATGTATGTTTATTTATTTATTTATTTTTGGCTGTGTTGGCTCTTCGTTTCTCTGCGAGGGCTTTCCCTAATTGCGGCAAGTGGGGGCCACTCCTCATCGCAGTGCGCGGGCCTCTCACTATCGTGGCCTCTCCCATTGCGGAGCACAGGCTCCAGACGCGCAGGCTCAGTAATTGTGACTCACGGGGCTGGTTGCTCTGCGGCATGTGGGATCTTCCCAGACCAGGGCTCGAACCCGTGTCCTCTGCATTGGCAGGCGGATTCTTAACCACTGCGCCACCAGGGAAGCCCAAAACAATGTATGTTTATTATCTCACAATATCTGTGGGTCAGAGTCTGGCATGACTTTGATATGTCCTCAGCAAGGCTACAATCAATGTGTGGGCCAGGGCTGGGGTCTCGACTGAGTCTTTACTAGGGAAAGATCAGATTCCAAACCCACACGATTGTTGGTAGAATTCATGCCTTGCAGACTGCGGAACTGAGGACCTGGGATACTTACTGCCCATTGGCTGGATGCTGGCTGCCCTGGGTTCTTTGCCAAGCGGCCCTCCCGAGGGTTGCTCACAACCTGACATCTTGCTTCTTGAGAGACAGCAAGGGGGAAGCTTTCTCAGCAAGACGAATGTTACAGTCTTTTGTAATGTCATCATGAAAATGACAACCATCACCTTTGCCCTGTTGTATTCTTTGGAAGCAAGTCCTCAAGGGGAGGAGGCTACCCGAGGACATGAAGACCAGGACAATGAATTGTGGACACATTAGAGACTGTTTGCACATCCATTACTGTTAAAAGTCCCTCAAAGATATTATTCTTTAGATAAGCAGAGACAATTTCATGTATTTTTAAATCATCTCAGGCAAGATACATCTTCATTTTTGTTTTGTCACTAAGTCAATGTTTGATAAATATTTAATTATTAATGTAGGATTTCATCAGCATTATTAAGTACAAATGTGTTTTATTGCAGGGACATATGTAAGTAAAATTTTATTAGGCTTGATTCTGCATAGAGGAAATGAAATTTTAATTAAAGAAATTGAAAGTGGTCATTTTCAAGCCTTCTTATTTCTTCCAAAATTGCTATTTGTGTAAAGTCAACATTGTAAAGCAACTATACTCCAATAAAAATTTTAAAAAAATTGTAATTTAAATTTTCTTTGTAATATTTTTTAAAATTTAAGAGATTTGCTATAATTATAGAATGATAAATGTCACATAATTGCTTTAGATGAATACAGTCCGTTTCCTAAAATGTATTTTTAGGGTAAATTAATGAATTTTAGAACCTGTAGTTTCTAAATGGTGACCTATAATTCCATAATAAGATTGACTTGTCTAGACCAATAGAGTAATTGCATATGCCTATTTAGTCATCTGTATAAATCTCATTTGTCTGGAATGCTGACCATAATGCTGAATTCAGATTAAAGTTTTCAGCAGTGGGATTTGAAATAAACTTGAAGGCACTTTAGGGCAGCTGCCTTTATGAATAGAGGTCTGGAAATGATCTCTCTTCAACTATTCTGATCCAACTAGAATACTTATTTCTTTTTACCATTCTGGAATGGCAGATATTCTTCTAGGAGCTGCTTTTTTTTGTCATTAGTACTGCATCCTCATTAAAGTTCAAATTCTGCATACCTAACACTGCTATACATTTACTTGAGTAAAATGGTTTTCCATTTCTTGCTTACTGTATGGTCTTTTTTTAGGGAGAGGAAAAATATACCTGGGGTAGGATTGGGAGTATTGAGTCAGACTTGGAAGGTGAGAAGGCTGTATCAGTCAGGATAGGTCAGGGCTTCCCTGGTGGCACAGTGGTTGAGAGTCCGCCTGCCGATGCAGGGAACGCGGGTTCGTGCCCTGGTCTGGGAAGATCCCACAAGCCGCGGAAAGGCTGGGCCCGTGAGCCATGGCCGCTGAGCCTGCGCATCCGGAGCCTGTGCTCCGCAACGGGAGAGGCCACAACAGTGAGAGGCCCGCGTACTGAAAAAAAAAACAAAATCAGGATAGGTCAGGTTATGGTGAATTAATAAACATCCCCAAATGTCAGTGACTTACAACAATAACATCTACGAAAGATTTCTTTCTTGCTAACAATATATGTCGTTGTGGATTGGCAGTGCCTCTGTTATACATTTTCAATCCAGCGTTCAGTCTGACAGAACAGTTGCTGTTTAGAACATTGTCAGTCTTGTGGCAGAAGGAAAGGAGACAGGGTACCATAATCTGGCTCATAAAAGTCCAGCTCAAAAGTGAAACATACCACTTACAGCTATGTTTTACTGACTGAAGCAAGTCACACTACCACTCCTGTGTTCAACAGAGTAGAGAGGAAACTAGGGTGTTTGTCAGGTGGTGATACAGTCTACCAGAGATAGTAAGGATAAAATGCAGAGAATCTGCGCTCAAAGAAGATATATTTTTATATTTCAGGACTTTGCTTATGGTTGGTACTTTTTAATGTATTTTTAAAAAATTGTATATTAAATCCAACTCTGCCATTATCTTCCAAGTTTTTTTCAGGAAAGTGTTCCAAAGATTACCTTACTAGTGGCATCCTTTAGGATGGTATGATAATGGAGATTAAGTTAACATAACGGATAGATGAGACTTTTCCATATGTAATTTTAAAATGTAAGTAGTTTGAAGGCAAATTCTAACTTTCTGGGGAGTGGGAGAAGTAGAGTGGGGATATGTGTAGAGCAGTGTTTTGGAGTCCTCTCCCCAAAAGCACAGGAGTTAAAAGAATCCCAAGATTTAAAAGGGTATTCTCAGTTACATTTCCCCATTTATATCGCTGTGGTTTTATGAAGTTAAATTATCTAAATAGATATGCTTAGTATCGAAGAATGCTTAGTATTGAAAATGGAAAACACATTTTGGAGATAGTGCTCTAATTTCTGGATTTATACTCATTGAGGAACTGGTATGGTTTTGTGTGGAGGAGCAATTAGATTGGTGCTTGGGCAAACAGGGTAGGAATAAGGTTACCACCGTTCTGCCTGCCTCAGCTTGCACCCATTCTTTGTCATCAGGTATCCCTGTGTCACTGCACAGACCAGACCTTTTGGTTGTTTAAAGAAGCTGAAGTGGGTCACTATTTGGAAAATGAGTCCAAACATATACCACCCGATAGCATCATCTTTGTATTTAAAGGAGAGAAAGGAGTTAACAGTCCTTCATCTGGACTTGGGTCATGCCAAAGTGATAAAAGAAACTAGTACAAAATTAAGAATTTAAAAAAGTATTTCTGGATTTTCCTTTTGCCATAAATAGAATCATCTTCTTGGACATTCTGAACTTTTAAACTACATATAAGTTCATTTTTCATATGCATAATTATTGACTTAGAATTAATGTGCTATGTAAAATTAGCTCCAGGTCTTTATTATTAACCTTTCAGCACAGTTGGTACATAATTATTCACTAAGTATTTGTTGAATGGGTATATCCATTTGGAGAAAATCTAGTTTTAATTCCATAATCATAAAAAAGTGGGGTAGCCAAATCTGCTGTGACTCCCAGAAACATGTATCCTTACGCTACACTCTTAAAATCAGGCAGAATTTAACTACGGTCTTTTTCTGCATGGTTTTTAGGTGAAGTCATGTTGGATCAGAGTGTCAAAATCTTGTTTGAATTAGGAAAAAAGAAGTTAAGCAAACCCATGTCTTCATTTCAAAGTATATTCATTCTATTGTCAAACTATCAGTGGTTGCTGGATTTCTTCAAATCAAAGCATGATTCATATAATTACTGTATTATGATTAGCTTTATTAAAGAACTGAAGGTATTTTAACGGTTTGTGATGAATGAGTATGAAGAACTAGTCTGCAGTGAGAACTGCTGAATGTTGAATTCAGTTATAGTTATTGTTGAATATTCTTTAAGTAAGATTGAATCCAGAGGCAAGACATTTTGTTCCTTAAAAAAAAAAAACCCATTGAAGTATATTTTAAGAATGACCTACATAGTAATGAATTTTCAAATTCTTATTAACATCCTGCAAAAAAAAGAGAGAGACAGAGAAGGAACTCTGGCATAATTACTTTGGCTGTTTAAGTTTAAATTGATGCTCAAATTCATTTTAAGTTTTCTTCTGGTCACTTCATAAGATTCTCTTGTATAATTATTAATTTTATAGATTTTCTTTAAATATGTATTTTATTAGTGGCTACTTACAGCTTGCTACTCGACAGATTGTACTTATTTCTAGTTACAAATATTGGAGGAGGGAATGTTCAGTTATATTCTAATTAACTATTTTTAGAACCCTTCAAAAAGGAGTTTCCTTTAGAAGTTTGATGAGAGTGAATATTAATGTTCATTATTTACTAATTTACATCAGATTTAACTATGCAGAAAGTAAAGACCAAGCAAGTTTTGGTGCTTTAGTACTTGAGTGGAAAATAAGAAACATACTTTTACAACACTTTGCCTCTTTAGAAGCATTTAATGTTAGAGGCAATGTCTGTTTTATAAAATAACATTTTTGATCATCAGTTGATATGTAGTTTCTCTCCAAATGTCTTTAAAGTGCTTTTAAGTTTATTTCCAATTTATTTTCTGCTTGATTCCATTCACAGATGGCTTCTGTTTCTACTGGCTCTTCTTAATGGGTTTTTGGTTAATTTGGCCTCTGTCCCAGGGAAGACAACACAGAGGTCTTCCATGTGCACATTAGAAGTTGTAGGATGTATCTGATGGAAAACAAAGCTGAAATAAGGAATTATAGTGATTAGGTCTGTTCACTTCTAGATTTCATTTCAAGGTGAACCTCTTGGGGAATCTTACTAAAATACCAAGTCTGATTAGTAGGTCTGGGCCTGAACTTCTGCATTTCCAACACATTTCCAGGTCAGAACCAGGATTCAGGGACATGGAAGGGACCATGTTTTGTGTTGCAGCTTTGTGGGGTTTGAGGTAGTCGTACCAGTGAGACTTGCTCACGTTCCACCTGCCTTTGTTTTAGCAGCCCCTTGGCATGTATAATTTAACATTCAGAGTTTGAAAGTCCATTACTTGTAGGTTTAATTTATAATATTACTGAGGTACAATTTTGAATTGCAGTTATGATAATAAGTCATTTATCAATTAAACATATATGTATTGATATCCTACTGTATGCTAGGCATTCTCTTAGGTGCTTGGTGACAAAGGCAAACAAGACTCTCAGACAAGCAAATGGATAATTGGAATATAGTGTGATTATTGATACTCTGAGGGATGTCCAGGCACTATGTGAGGCTTTGGAAAGCCTACTTAGAGGAACCAGTGTCTAAACCGAAACCTGAAGCCGGCAAGGGTTATGTGTGTAAAAGGACAGAGAGATGCTCTGGGTTCCCTGCTGCCCAGAGTGTGTTCCATAGATCAGCAGCATAGCCCTGACTGGGGAGCTTGTAGAAATGGAGTCTTGGGCCCTGCTTTGGACCTGCTGCATCCCTGAATTCGAATCTGCATTTTAATAAGCTCTCAGGTGGTGCATGTGTACATTAACAAGATACCCAGGTAACTCAGTCAAGGAAACGCTGACTGTAGGTGAGAGACAAAAAGGTATTTTAACCAGACTACAATACATTTATTTCATTGGAGGAGACAGCTGAGCGAACATCAAAGAGCTGGCACCTTGAAGGCCAGGAGGTGAAAGAGGTTATTCTTGAGTTTTTAAGTCAGCTTATCACAAAGTACACATTCTTTTCATTGTTTTTAATAAACTGATAATAATAACTGATAACAATAATAACTGATAAAAATGTCTGGAAATGCTAGGTGTACAAAGTCCATTGTTTGCTGGGAGCTCTACCACCTTGAGATGCGGCTTCTAATTATGGGAGTTGGTCCTCTCTGGCTTCAAGTGCTTTACTAAAGTCTCCATACTAGGTCATTCAGGGAATAATCTCTGCCTGAAAAACCTTAAATTATTTTGCCAGCCATAAGAACGTTGCTTATGCCCGTCTACTCTAAGAAAGGTGTTTTTCTTAAAGACCCTCACTCATATGCAACACGCTGTACTTCACGTCAGGATCCATTTCCAGTGATGCAGATTAAGCTGTGGCTCTTCCTAATGGATGCTCCCCATTTAATTTCAGATGTCAAACAAAATAGACTGGGGTCTCAGGAATATAAATCATCATGTAGAAGCACAAGACAGACACAGTCTTCCTGAATTTGGCTACTTCCTATGATGGAGTATTTTAGGCTCGTTGAACATAATGTGTTTACTTTCCAATGTAGAAATCTGACCACTGATGATGAATCATGGGTCCGCTGTGGTACTGGGCCAGCCCATGGTGTCTGGTGAGAACTTTTCACCTGGACTTGGATCAAGGTAGCTTTTACTCTTTGGTATCAGAAAACAAGCAACGTGAAGGTATAAATAAGGAAGAAGCACAGGGGGTTGTCAAGACAGTTGATTTCTTGTAAGCCCCGTGTATATACCAGAAAGGTATGTGGAGACATATCCACTCACCTGTGTGTTTGCTGCCTTTTCTACCTTTAGCCACATCAGCACAGAAATCATTTTTACTTCCATATAAGCAGAATATTCTAGACCTTAAAGTGCAACTTGTGTGAGTGCCAGAGCCACCTCTCTTTACCTGCCCTGTTCTTTGGCCAGAGATTTCTGTTTCCGTTTCTACCAGCTTTGGGTCTCTTCATGAGCAGGCTTGACCACAGCCTCCTGCTAGTAGAGTATTGGTTTCATGTACTGAGGAGATTACTAATATAATTCCGAGCTATTATGGGAGAAGAGGAGAGTGATATCAGTCAAATGAGGTTCAGAATAACGGTTGCAAAATTAGAAGATTACATGCGTATGGGCAATTATTCAGGCATTAAAAACACCAAGTAGAAGTTGAAAAAATATCAAAGCTTGCATTTTTAAACTAAGTTTCAGAATTTAAATAATTTCACAAAAAAACCACTTATAATCTTAAAATATTATTATATTTTTATCTTAAATGTATATAATCCCTCAAAAGCTATATAAAGAGACCAAGACTTGTTTATTTACAGTGAGGTTACCCTGTCCTTTATTTTGCAGAGGAAGTTACAGGTGCTTAACTATATGTTAGCTGAGGTTATTCAAGAGCAGCTCTAGCGCTGTTCAAAATAACCTTCCACAAAATCAGTTATACTTCAAAAAAAAAAACCAAACCTTCCATGATAATAGAAATGTTTGATACCTTCACTGTCAACACAGTAGCCACTAGCCACATGTGGCTATTGAGTATTTGAACTGTGACAAGTATAACAGAGGGACTGAATCTTCAGTTTTATTTAAACTTAATTAGTTTAAAATTTAATTTAAATGTCCATATGTGGCTAGTGGCTGCCATAGTGAACAGCACAATTCTAGAAAATAGTAGCTATCTCATAAGTATCTGAATGGCTTTTTGTATGTCCAAGGCAGTATCAGGGTAACTTGTATAGACCCTGTACTCAGTTAATGATTAATAAGGTGAGGGGTAATTAAAATTCATTGTGCCAGCCCTTACTAAAAAGTCATTTTATCCACATGAAAGTCAGAATATATAACCTTCAATAAGAAACTCTCAGTGATTGTCAGTTCTTTGGTAAAGTCAAATGAGTTTGCTCCAGTATTTTTAGGATCAATATTATAGGATCTATTATTATGTGATTGTGCTACATGCCACGAATAGAAAGATGTGACTGTTGGTAAGGTGAGCTTTGAGGGGCTCCTGTCGTATAACACTATCTCTTTGGTGGAGCTGCAGATCATAGGGATAATTCTCTCAAGTGTTGCTTGAACTCCGTAGTCAAATCTACATTCAAACTTTGTCTCTGCAGTTTACCGCTGGTGTGGCTTAGAGCCATTTAGTTAACTTTTCTGACTCTCAGTTTCTTCATTTGTGATAAAAGGGTTAATCACAGCACCTAACTCCTGGGGTTGTTATAAAGATTAAATAAATCCAGATTACTAAAGCTTAGAATAGTGTCTGGCACACTGTCAGTGCCATAGAAGAGTATTTGCTAGATAAGTAAAATATGCTTGGCATGTAAAACATGCAGCCAGCCATTAGTCACCACTGATGTTCTGCTAAATGTGGTTAGTTAAATGTTACATGTATTTCTACTACCTAGGGAAGTATCAGTGGCTTGAATAACAGCACATGACCCATGGAGCCTGAGCGCTTCCCTGGCTTGTCCAAGAATATCTGGGTGATGCTTTTATTGAAGAGAACACGTAAAAGCTGATTAGGGTGTAGGGCGAGGGTCCTGGTGATATCTAAATAAACAGCTGGGCATAAATATCACACTGGCAGATGTCGTCTTCCCAGAGATTTGCCAAGATTGAATTAGATCGCTGTCAAGTTTTCCCAAAGAGTGTGCTGGGGAATCACTGATTACACAGGAAGTTAAAAGATGTTGAAAGATAAGGAACGTTGTCCTCAAGTGTGTCAGAATTAGTAGCTTTAAAAATAAAGTGAATTATATTTCTTTACGGCAGGCCTGCTCATGGTCTTTCACGTATCAGTGTGCTTTGTGAGTCTCCAAGCTTGGTAAATGTACAGATTTCTACCTTTTTACTCTTTATATGTAATATACTTTCAGTCTACATATTTGATTTTGAAAACAATTCAAATTTTTGCATCATAATGATTGGCAACAATTAATAAATTTTAAAATGCCAGTATACCAAACATCTGTAGTAGACACATTATTTCTTCATGACCTTGCACAAGTAATTTGATCTCTCTTGGCTTTGATTTTCTTATCTATAAACTAGGCTTACCTCATTTGCATACAAGTAAATGATGAAATGGATCTTTTTATGTTTTAATTCTGATATCTATGAGTACATGAATCTTGGATCACATTTGCTTTAATGATATATTGGTTATTTCTGTCAGTTGTCTTACCTTATTATACTTAGAAGCCAAATTGGCTAAAATGTTTCAAAATGAGATCAAAAAATTTTTTAATTGTTATGTGTATGTAAAAAGAATATATTTCACCAAGTTATATGTAAGAAGGATTTCATAAATATAAGCAGAAAAAATATATTTTTATTTTAATAGATAACTATTCATTATTTTTGTGTACTTCTAAAATGATAGAAATTTAAATATAGATGCACATTTCTGTATATGGTTTGTGAAAAGCATTCTTTTGCAAGAGTGTTTGAGATTTCAGTGACACTTCAGGCACGCAAAGAGTAATGTAAAAAGTAAAACAGGCATATAATCAACTTCTTTTCCAGAACTTACTCAAACAATATGCTTCCCCCACGGCAGTGTAAAAAACAGTCTTTGTGAAATGTGTTGTAGAAAAACAAAACAAAGCAAAACAAAGTTAAACAAGAAATTGAAAACATTTTTATTTTTTCTAGTTTGGAGTTTTAAAAGAATTTAGCAGAGGTTCCAGCTTTTCTTTTGTGTTTCTGTTTTGCATGCCCTGAGTCATTCTCAGAGAAGAACTAAGGACTAATAAAGGAGAGAATATCTATGAACCGCAGTACTTACAGAGATTATTTCAGTGCTGGGATGTTACCATTTCCCCCCCAAGCACTTTAATATTTTTTTTCTGTTAAATGAAAATACTCATGAATGGCGCATCCTAATGGCATCAACTGTGCTAAATGGGGCGTTGCCTCTGAGTAGCTCTTTCCCCTTTGTGATGGTCCCTTGGGGGCACACATAGTCGGGGCTCTCATTCCAGGGCAAGCTCCTTGGGCAGTAGTTTTGGCAGTCACAGATGGAGGAGGCACAGACATTCCCAGATTGCCTTGACCCCTCATTGGGTTGTGAAACCTTAAGCGCTGTTAAAATTGTGTTTGAAATCCGCTTCAGTGTAATTGCATAATTTACCAAATATTTATTGAACATCTTCTATATGCAAAACATCGGGGGAGGTGCCCGTAATAGTTCCTCCATTCATGTTTGCTGCATGCATAAATAAATACATGCACTGATGACCCCTGCCTCCCACTAGCATATCATTTAATGGGAGAAACAGAATTGCTTAAAACTATTTGTATTCCAAATCAGGATGCTGTGAATCACCAGGGAAAGGTCAAGTTCAACAAGAAAGGATTAGGAAAGATTTTATTTAGGAAGTAGTTTTAAAATTAAACCATAAGGATGAGTAGGGTCATAAATTACACAGAAATAGTTATGTTTTGCTTTACTGTTTTCTAGTAGAAACCCAATATCCTGAACTCAGTTGTAGTTATATGGGGCCATGTGACCAAGTAGTAGCCAATGAAATGTGTTCAGGAATTCAGTGTAGTCTTTCAGTGGGGTCATCTTAGAGGGAAAGGGCCTTTCTTTACCTTTTATCTCTCCACTTTTCTACCTGGAAGGCAAGTGTGATCTTCTTCAGCTCCAGCAGGCATCCCGAACCTTAATGAGGAAAGTCTGTTAGATCCTAAGGGTGGTGCAGTTTAGCCATGGGATCTGGTGAGTATTTGGAGTTACTATACCCAAGTGGACCACCTGGTGCCAAAATTTTTCCGTTTTAAAGCGAGAAAAAAAAAAACCAACTACCTGCTTGAAGCCACTATTATTTGGGATTTTACTGTTACATGTCTGAGAAAATATATATGGCAGCGGCATTGCTAAAGAGCTTTTTACCAACTGTGCTCATTTCTTTTAGTTTATACATACTTAGATCTTAGGATATGCATAAGATCAATTTGTAGATCTCATTTTATCTACACAAAGAACATAGGAAGTCCACAGTATATATGTGTTTTAGAGTATTTGCATTTGTGTATTTGTCTGTTAAAGGGAGGGAGATACAAGTTTAAGTGTGAACTGAATATAATATGCTATACCATGTCACCACTTTAAATTAAGCACTGAATATTCTTAAAATTATACATAAGGCATTAAAAATAATGGCCTTTTGCCATCTTTATTTTCTCCATTTATTCCTTGCCTTCAAAGTTTACACCTTATCTTACAATTTTTTAACGGGTAATGAAGATCCTTATCTAAAATGTAAGTAATGTTTAAGAGATATTTTTGTCTTAAACATGCACACATTTTTACACTATGGACCCAGAGCTGGGAATCCAACTCTGTTACTTTCTAGCTGCGTGACCTTGGGCAAGTTTCTTAAACTTTCTTTCCTTTAGTTTCCTTATGGGTAAAATGAAGAATAATAGAATTTACCTCAGAGGGTGAACTGAGGTAATATATGGAAAGTGTTTTCATGGTACTTGGCACCAGTAAACACTATCAAATGATCAGCAGTTCTAGTGGTAATCTTTTCACAGTAAGCTATAGAGTTTAGACTTTATCCACATGTGAAATAGCAAACAATTTAAATTGGCAGTGGAAGCATATTAATGAGGAAACTGGGACTCTAGGTAGGTTTAAGAGATTGGAGTCTAGAAGATGGAGTAAAAAAAGGATAAAGCAGAGATGTCAGATCGTCATTTAAATGACAGCTGAGCTAAGCAAGGAGACTAGAATAAGAGCACTAAGACTGCTTTCACCTTCATGGCATGAGAATTGGTCCAAGCACTAAACTAGCTAGGCCAACTAAATATCACTCCTTTACCCAACATCTTATTACAAATCAGGTATTTTTCTCCCAGGAGGATGGCAATTATTAACTTACTTTGGGGTGGTGGAGGTCATCATGAATCCTCACTCTCTGAGAGGGTAAGTAAGACCCAGAATCGAACACAGAATTGGAATCTGAATTTTGCTGTCAAAAATAAGGCACCTGCAGATTCCTGTGGGGGAAGCATCTATGTGCTCTCTTTCTGCAAGACAGTGCTGTTAATTCCTCACTTGCTAGAACATAATAATTACTCACCAGTAAAATGTGATAGAAGAGGATTTGTTTTCGTATAATGACTTTCATACTCAAAACATCCCCAAACTCCTTGCAGATGAGTGACTGAAGAGCTCCTCATCACCCTCCCACCTGCTCAGGAATAACTGGAACCTCTAACAGCCTGTATCTTTTGAAGCCAAGTGAGATCACAAGGGGGGAGGACAAGAGTGGAGGTGTGTTTGCATGAATTTAAATGATAGCTTGAATAAAACATCTCTGAAGCACTTCTTACACTCTTGCTGTCTTCACTGTCCCTGCTAAGACCTCTTTAATCAGTGATATAGCCTGGATGCATACTCACACAAGCATGCTTCCCACCAGTTAGCTGTTACCTGCAACGGCTTTAAGAAATGTGTCCCCAAGCCCCCTTTGAATAGGAGAAACAAAATAATTTCCAAGTGTAGGATGCTCTGTAGAGTGTAAGCAGTTACAGGAAAAAAATACTGGCGCTGAAAAGGAAAAATAAAAACATTCAATGTGATTTTATTTTATTGCTTAAGGAAAGAGTAATCCGTGGTGGTGTTATGTATCAGATCACCTGGGGATCTGTTGAAATGCAGATTCTGATTCCGTAAATGGGATAGGTTCTGAGAGTGCGTTTATATCAAGGCCCCCCGCCGGGGGGATGCTGATGATGCCGGCTCTTTAGTGGCACTCAGAGTAGCAAGCATCTGTGGCATAAAGGTGTAACTTGTTAGTAAACGTGAGAGAGTCAAAGCCAAGCTCTTCAGAACCCTACTCTTTCATGAGTGGTTCTTGTACTTGTTTTTACTGGGCTTCCAGCATTTGGAAGTTGTCTAAACAGAAGTTACAGACCTTTCTACTCACATTCTGAGCACCTAATCTAAGTACCAAACCAGAGCTCATTTCTGAAGCATCTTGGGTCTAACATGCATTTTTGGACCTATGTTTAAAAGAAAGCTGCCTAATCTAATGATGGATGCTCCCTTGTAAATCAGTTATGACTGCTTTCTCTCAGAAAAGCCTCTGAAATGATCTTCGAGGTTTTCAGGGTATCTTTTTTTTTGCAGAAAGAACTGGTAAAGTATCATTTCCGTTCATCATCCTCATCAAATGTCTTTTCTGAAACCCGGGTGGTGCTGTGAAGTGCTATATCAAGAAAGTGAAAGCAGATGTCATGCTGACTCCTGGGAGAGTCGGTGCAGCTGGTGGGGCATTCAGGGTCCCAAAGCCCTCCCCAGATTGTTTCAGGTCATTTGTATTGCTCAAGCTTTGATATCTCTCAGCGTTCTCAGCGTCTCCCCTCTATTTTCAGGACCCATTCTCTGCAACATCCTCTGTGCTTACAGAGCTCATCCCAAATCCCTCTAGAAGGTAGATGCCCAAGGAAACTTGTGGAGGTGCGTTTGATGTTGGGAGGAAAAGGCTCTTTATTGCTACAAAGAGTTATCATCATGCCCACATATTTCTTCGTTCAATAAATCAACTTGAAGCTTTGAGAGTGTTGTCTGCTGCTCTGTCTTATCCTCTCTGGGCACCAGTTTCCACATGGTAGATGCTCTTTGAGATTGATGAGTTTATAAAAAGGGTTGTGAATAACATCTCCTAGTGTTAGCAACATTCATAGTGTGCTTTACCATTTACAAAGCTTTTCATAGAAATTGTCTCAACAATGAATGTAGGACAACTTGCCTGAGGTCACTTGGCTAGTGAGGATTTTAAAGGAATTCTGAAGCCAGGTCAGAACTTTCACTGCTAGAAAAATACTGTTAATTACCCTTCAAATATAGAGTAGCATTTAACCCAGAATATTATGGAATCCTGTTTTTCTTCTGTTTTAATGTTATGATCTATTTCTACTATTGTCCTAATTAAAACTGTAATTTAAAAAATTTAAAACCCCACTCCATGAGCAAATGTGCTAATTCGTTTTGAGAGAAATTTCTCATTCTTGATGATGCCTTTGTTGGCATATTTAACAAGAAAATAACCCTATTAAATGTTAACTACCTTAATTTCAAGGTATATTATACTTTTCTAAGTGCTTTTTTGGTATCAAATACAAATAATTTTGCAAGCAAAATGTTTCCTAAAATGTTTAGGAAATTCCTAAAATTTCCTAAAATTTATGTTCCCATAAACATAAAATTGCTTCTGTGTTGTGCTTAAAGTCGGGCTGGCTCTCTGTGTCACTGCCTGGATTCCAGTTGTTGTGATTAAAATGAGAATGTACAGCACACAGCCTAGTGGAGAGCAAGCATCACTGAATGCTAGCTCTTAATTAATATTGTCATTTCTCATATTTTATGTCATGTATTATTTATATACTTTAAAATGTTGTTAATAATGAGCTAAGTCCTCAGCCACTGGTCTGCCTGTTGATCTTGTGCCTGCTCTTAAGTTTACTCGAATGGGCTAACTATAGCGTTTATGCTTCCCACTGTCTCAAAATCGGTGTCACGAAAGACAAATGTCCCTGGATCCCTCACTCTCAGGGCAGAATTGGCTGAGGGAAGGGACAGTCCCAAAGTCAGATTTACTCTTCCAGTTTTGGGGAGGATGAGTGGGTGGATGAAATGGTCCTTTTTTAAAAATTAATGTAAATCATGCTCATTTGTAAGCGCTTTCACAGTGCAGAAAGTTAGGAGGGGAAAAGAGAGGTTAATCTATCTTTCCATCATTCGGTGGAGGGGAGATATTGATGATGTGTAAAGAGATTTGTAAGGGTTTTTATTTTCTGTGTATCTAAGAATAGAAAGATGTTCCCATGAGCCATTTTACATGTGAACTTGTGCTCTCATGTGCTTCTGTGTCCTCCATTTCTAACCTGACACTATATCTTGACCACTGTCTTGTAAATAAGTACCGTGCTACATCAAAGGGAAAAATAAGTAATTAAGTAGTAATTAGCCCTGTATCAGACATCAGGGATGATGTATGATCATATATTTCCATGACAAAAGAAACAGAAGAAAAAGGAAGATGCTAACATATATATGACCGCTGTGTGTTCCAGAATCAGTCCTTAAAGCCTATTATTTATAGCCCATCTCCTGTAAAGTTTCTTCCCTTTCTTCCTCGGTGCCACTTACTGTCATATTAAACCTGGAATTAGTTTGGTGTTCTTGTCTCGTTTCCTTAGGAACCTTTCTGAGTGATTCGTTATACAGGAAATTATCATCCCACAGTTAGGAAAGTAATCTTAGAGATGAATAATGTTTTGACAGAATTTTCAAAATTAAATTGCATACCATACCTTAGCAGAGTTGAAATATCTTAATGTATATGTTCCTGAGAGAGTTATCTTTATCATCCACATAGGGAATATGAGACTGAGAAATGATTCCATTTTTCTTATCAAAAACTGGAGAGCAGAGCTTTTCTCCAGGCAAGTAATCCAGCTGTCTGGGGTAACAATTAGATATGAGAATCAGAATCTTTTTAATTACACTCGTTAATTGTTTACCCAGTTAGTGCATCATTAATTGCCACCCTTGTTGGGCCAGTACCCTGATGACTACCGTCTCACAGCTTGGCTGATAAGTAGGGGATGATTCATTGCATTTCCCTCTACTCTCTTGACATAATGGTAAGAGCTTTACTGTTACTAAAAAAAAAAAAGGTAACAAATTTAGTCTCATGTTCTCTGACTCAGGTATGAAACAAAAATGGTCTAATTTAGTATTAGGTTTGAAATTTGTCACAGTCGCCAGAGTTAATACATATGTTAGTGAATGGCATTATTAAAAATAAAAGACAACTATCTTAACTAGACAAAAAACTGAAATTTTAAATATTATGAGAAGAAAGTAAAATGGTTTCATGGAATAATACCTTTTCATGAGAAGCATTATGATGGCAGATAACAAGGGGGTCAGAAATCTTAGTTTTCATTTTTCTTATTTTTTTTTATTGTGGTAAGAACACTTAGTATGAGATTTACCCTCTTGAAATTTTAAGCACCCTCTAGTGTTGTTAAATATAAGCAGTGTGCTGTACTGACGATCCCCAGAAATTACTCATCTTGTGTAATGGAAACTTTATATCCCTTGACTAGCAACTCCCCATTTTCTCCTTACCCAGCCCCTGGTAACCACCGTTCTACTCTGTTCGTATGAGCCTGACTATTTTATATACCTTATTAAGGGTAAGTATTTGTCCTATGTCTGGCTTATTTCACTTAGCATAATGTCCTTCAGGTTCATCCATATTGTCCCGTATGGCAGGATTTCCTTCTTCTTTTAAGGCTGAATAATATTCCATTGTGTATATACAAGATTTTCTTTAATGTTATATGCCGCATTTTCTTTATCCATTCATCCATCAATGGACAGTTAGTTACAGAAATCATGGCTTTCATTTTGATACTTTCGCTAATTGGTTGAAAAATTTTGGGCTCATTATTTAATCTTGCGATCCTCCATTGCTTTGCTATGTAAAATATCTTATTTTTAACATCTTTCCATTTGAGAGGATTATGAGGGGAGCAGTGACCACTGAATATGAGGAAAAATAAAGTTAAATATGGCACACAAAAAAGCTAAATAAATTTGATAGTTCATCATGATTGGGAGATTGGAATGTAGAAGATTAGTTGTAACGATAGAAGCAGCCAGTGTAATAAGAGAACTAGCAAGAATAGTTTCACATACATGCAGACACATACATTCTGTAAGTGGGGAAAAAAAGGAAAAGGTGACTCTTCATCCAGCTAATAATACACGGTGTTCAGCAGAGTGCTTATTTTGAACCTGATAGAAAATTATACCAGTAACATTCATATTTGTACTCAAAAACATATCTATCTTCCTAAGGCCAAAAATTTCAAATTCATAGAGACAGAAAATGTAATGGTTGTTACCAGGGGCTGGAAGGAAGGGGAAACTGGGACTTTTTGTTTAACGGGTATAGAGTGTCAGTTCGGGAAGACAGGTGTTTTTGTCTGCACAGTGTGAACTATCCATCATACCAATTTGCTGACCATACAGTGAGTCAGACTGCTTTGAACACCCGAAAGGAGGAAGTAGAAAGGGGAGTGGGCCATGAGCAGGTGAGTCAAAGTGCTGTCAGTGTAGTTCTCCTGCTTCTTTGACGAGGGTTCCTCAGGTTAGTGATAGCATTCTTGGGATCATGTGAATGGAGTCTTCTGTGGGATAGGGTTGGAGTAGGTTGTCAAGCTATCATGTTCCCTCCTGTAAAGCCTCACTGTGACTTCATGTCCTTCTAAACACAGTGACACTATGGGTTGAAATTATATGCCGTCTCTGTTACAGAATACAGTTGCATAAAGAGAAACAATTTATGTTTATTGCCATATATCCTCCTGTTGCAACACAAACCTTATAAAATATAGTGAATCAGTGATTTTGAAAAGTATATACACGTAAACTTCACTGATGGAGAAAAACATGTAAATCTATTAGTATGTTTCTTGCCAGCAAATGTTCAGAAATGAGTCAGCTCATGATCTTTTTATCATAATTTATTCTGACACAATGATAATACCTTGAGTTCAAAATTAATATGGTTATCTTAGCTTTTATTTTAATTAATTATCATAATATCAAGATGCAAAAAGGAGGTTCTGTTCATAACGTGACCTCATAAATGTCAGTGCTTTTGTCTGAAAGTATTTGAAGACCCGATTGTATGAAACCACTGCTAAGAAAAATTACTTGAGTTCTAAAAGTTATTTCCTTGCTATTGTGGGTGCATATTATTTCAACATTGAAATATTGAAATGTCAGGTTCACTGCTGTATTTTTGGTCTAGCAAATTTCTGAAATATGCACGTGATGTGATATGCTTTGTCAGAGCCACAGGCTAGGCTTTGACTAACCAACACTATTAGAAGCAGATCAGTCGCTGCTTAATATCGTGTTTCCTTGCTAGAGTGTGGAGCAAAGGTGGGAGCTGGATGGAGGGGGAGGTATTTTTATTTCACCTCCATGTCGTCCTGACATCTCCCAAAGACCTTTCTTGTCTGTGCTTTGCATAAGCGATGATGGGAAGAGTCTCTGGTGTATATGCCTTACATCCAGATTTGCCTCTCCGTTTTTGCTCGTTTGGCCAGCTGCAGACTCACCTGCAGAGAAAGAGTGGGCATCGTCATGCTCCAGCCACCTCTGAAACTCTTCTAAATGGAGACCATGGATACCAGTGTACTGAATCTCGGGCCGGAAAAAACAGTGCACATAATCTAACTGCTTAGAGAAATGTCTTTGTCTAGGTGATGATACACCTATAACCAAAATGGTGAAATTGGTACCATCCCTCCAAGCAGATCTGAAGCCATGTCCTTGTTCATATAGACTGAGTTGCTAGTTATCAAGTGAAAATATAAATTCATATCTGATTTACATGGTTTTTGAATAGGTGACCAGTTGTTAAGCCATCATTCTTTGATCTGCTTCTCCAAGCAGAAATAAACCTCTGAAAAGAGATATGGGATTGGAATGAACCAGACATGGAAATTGTGTTTGTTGTTAGGGGAGACTGTGTGTGTGTGTGTGTGTGTGTGTGTGTGTGTGTGTGTGTGTTCTGATTAAATTTAATGTGAATCACTACATATTCTGAATTTCCTCATGGTATTCTTTATTTTACTTCTTTATATTATTATTCTTTATTCTACTTTATTTTCTGAGTGATTTGATTTAATCATCTTAGATAAGATGGGTTATAGACAAGTATTTAGCACACAGTGATGTATGCAGGTGCAGTTGCTGCATGGAGCCTAACCTGAGACCTTCCGCTGCCTGTGCTCCCCACTGTGACTGCAGAAGAGAACCACACACAAAGACACGAATATGGGCCAGATAATATCAAAATTTGGAGTGCAAATGATACTAAGGGGATCCTTAATTCTAATCACTCATGAAAACCTTTTCAAAAAGAAAGATAAGGGCTTCCCTGGTTGCGCAGTGGTTGAGAGTCCACCTGCCGATGCAGGGGACACGGGTTCGTGCCCCTGTCCAGGAGGATCCCACATGCCGCAGAGCAGCTGGGCCCGTGAGCCATGGCCACTGAGCCTGCGCGTCCGGGGCTTGTGCTCCGCAACGGGAGAGGCCAGAGCAGTGAGAGGCCCGCGTACCGCAAAAAAAAAAAAAAAAGATAAGATTGTGTAGTTTAGTAAAAGTGCTATCAGCATTTTAAGACTAAGCTGAAAATTGCCCCAATGAGAAATAATGTGAAATCTAATTGACAGATCCCTTCGGTTTGCTGGGCAGTGTAAGATCACTTTCCGCTGAGTGCCTAGTGAGAGGCATACACATTGGCACGGCAGCAAGGAGGTCCTGACTGAGGGACAAAATGCTTCCTCATCTGCTTCAGCTTTTTTCAAATAAATATGTGAGCATGGATATGCCCAGAAGAGTTTATCTTTTCAGTGCTGAAATAGTTTAACTGCTCTTACCAAAATTTACCAAAGTTCAGTTTCCTTAAAACTATAAGCAGGATTTATTACATTGTTTTTTTTTTTTTTATTTTGCGGTATGTGGGCCTCTCACTGCTGTGGCCTCTCCCGTTGCGGAGCACAGGCTCCGGACGCGCAGGCTCAGCGGCCATGGCTCAGCGGCCCAGCCGCTCCGCGGCACATGGGATCCTCCCAGACCAGGGCACGAACCCACGTCCCCTGCATCGGCAGGCGGACTCCCAACCACTGCACTACCTGGGAAGCCCCACATTGTGGA
>NW_020174048.1:3360635-3397935 GCF_003031525.2 Neophocaena asiaeorientalis asiaeorientalis
CAGTTCACTACTGATAAAGAATTGATTTATCTCCTTTATATATGTCTGGGGAAAATAACACAGAGTGGTTATAAATAGAATTTTTTAAAAAGCATGTTTGTGGAAAAAAATTAGACTGTTGATTTGCAGGGTACCATAGACTGAATGTTTGTGTTTCTTCACAATTCGTATGTTGAAACCTAACCCTCAAGGTGCTGGTATTTGGAGGGGCCGCCTTTGGGAGCTGATTGAATCATGAGCGCAGAGCCCTCATGAGTATGATTAGTACCCTTATGCAAGAGACCTCAGAGAGCTCTCTCGCCCCTTCTGCCACGTGAGCGCACAGGGAGAGATGAGCAGGTGGATCAGGAAGCGGGCCCCTGCCAGACACCAGCTCTGCTGGCACCTTGATCTTGGACTTCTCAGGCTCTAGAACTGTGGGAAATAGACTTTTGTTGTTTGTCAGCCACCCAGTCTATGGTAGTTTGTTATAACAGCCTTAATGATGGTGATACAGGGCAAAGATTATACAGGCAAATAAATATAAAAACAAATAAAAATGTGGTTAGTAGTTAATTAAAAGTAAATAGGACAAAGCAAGAGAGAGGCATGGACATATATACACTACCAAATGTAAGGTAGATAGCTAGTGGGAAGCAGCCGCATAGCACAGGGAGATCAGCTCAGTGCTTTGTGACTGCCTGGAGGGGTGGCATAGGGAGGGTGGGAGGGAGGGAGACACAAGAGGGAAGAGATATGGGAACATAAGTATATGTATAACTGATTCACTTTGTTATAAAGCAGAAACTAACACACCACTGTAAAGCAATTACACTCTAATAAAGATGTAAAAAAGAAAAAAGAAAAAAAAAGGTCATGAAGAACCTAGGGGCAGGACAGGAGAAAAGATGCAGACCTACTAGAGAATGGACTTGAGAACACAGGGAGGGGGAAGGGTAAGCTGGGACAAAGTGAGAGAGTGGCATGGACATATATAGAATACCAAACATAAAATAGATAGCTAGTGGGAAGCAGCCACATAGCACAGGGAGATCAGCACGGTGCTTTGTGACCACCTAGAAGGGTGGGATAGGGAGGGGGGAGGGAGGGAGACGCAAGAAGAAAGAGATACGGGGTTATATGTATATGTATAGCTGATTCACTTTATTATAAAGCAGAAACTAACACACCATTGTAAAGCAATTATACTCCAATAAAGATGTTAAAAAAAAAAGTAAATAGAATGAATTGGCCTAGAGGTGCATAGCACTTACTAGCCTGGGGAAGTGAGTTTTGGCAGTTGAGTTCTAATGCTTCCTTATGATCAGGGATCCTTGCGGGAAGACACTGGGTTTAGTTCCTAGGAATAGGTCTGTTCTCAGTGATTTTGCAGCAAACTCTTTGACTCTGACAAATATTATTCCCGGGTGCCTGGGTGGAATCCTTCTAACAGAAAGACATAACTCATTTAATAAGGAACCCTTATACTCTTTTAGCTCAGACGAACTCTCATCTAGCTGAAAAGTAAGTAGGAGAACAGAGGAAAAAAAGGCAAAGTCTAATGCAGTTAAGAAGACTACTACATGTGGCCCTTTATTTATTAGGAAAATACTTTAATTCTAGAATAGATACTCAAAAAATATTTATTTCTATTTCTGTAAGATGAGTCAAATAATATTAGATTTGATAGGTTAAAACAGGTATATTACAATACTTGTAGTTTTAAGAGCACATCATAAATCCTAAGGCGTGTCAGAGATTATGCTCGGCATGAGGTTTATTCCAGAACATGGTGGATGCTAAATCTTGTAAATAAATAGATTTACATGGATTAGTAGCCTGAGGCATTCTGACATAATTTGATATGCTAACTTGCTTTCTCTTATAATTTTATTTCCATGTGTGTAAGGTCTTGTTTTTCTCATAAATTTATGAAGATCGAACACCTACAATGTGTCAGGCAAGGCACAAAGCCCATTACACATTTTTTTCAACAGCCCTTTGAGACATTTGAGGCCAGTTATTCCAATAAGAAAACTGAGGCTAGGAGAGTTGTGTGTTTTCTCAAGGTCACGTAAATAATAAGGTGGAACAGAATTTTAATTTAAATGTTTCTGCATCCAAAGGCCACCTCCTGTCCAGAGGGAAATGTCCTTTTGTCTGTGAGGTGACCGTGGTCTTCTCCACTAGTGTCCTTTATGTTTTATGCAGGAAATTGCTCTGACATTAACAGTTATAATGCTAGAAAGACTTTCCTACCCTTGCTGAAAATTGTTTATAAGCTGCCTTCTCTTTTTATGAATTTGTTTTTCTGTTTCATACTATCAGCCTGGAGCTGCTTGGCATCTTTCTGTTCACACTGAGCCATTATAGATGGTGCTTCTTTTCTGCTCTTTCTGGGCATGCTCTTCTGTGAAGCCTGCAGTATCGCTCCTGCTGTCTCTGTTGCTCATGGCCCCCCTGCTGCGTTTGACAGCTTTGCAGTTGCTGGTATCCTCTGAGGCACACTCCCCCAGCTTGTGCTGTTGGCTGAGTGGCTTTGCACTGTAGTAGGGGCTGCACACATGCACACGCACGCACGCACGCACGCAGGATGGTGCATATACAGGAATGGGATAGCTCAGAAAGACCACTTTGCCAGGATCTCAAATGAGTCTTTCCTTCTCTCTTTCTCCCTCCCTCTCATTTTCTCAGTCTAAAATTCTACTCTCTTCTCCAGCAAAGTGGCTACATTTAAAAGACTACCAGTTGTATGATTTTGCTCTTTAGTGAGTTATACTAGTTGTAGTCAAAATACAGCTACCTTACTGGACCTTTTTGGAATGGTAACCGATCATTTAAAAAGTCTCTCTTCTTTTTATAGTTTTGCATGGGTGAAGAACTGTTTATATGAGTGATAATGGAAGTCATTTATTTTCTACAAGTATATGAGTTTATTCTTAATTATCTCTGTAGCTTTGATCATTAAATAATACTTTCAGGAGTTAATGCTCACTGTGAATTTTTTTTTCAACTTGAAGTATAGGCATTGAGGCCTAACTATGAATTGAGGCAAGAGTTCAGATAAAGGAAAGAAGATTCTAAGGAAAGATTATAGATTTTTTTTAAAAATTAAGGAGCATCAGTATTTTTTTGATGTCATAAGACATTTGATGTTGAAAAATGGCATTTCACCAGTTATATAACATGATTCTTTTAGGTTAGGTTAGAGACAAGAAATTATATATATATATATATATAGAGAGAGAGAGAGAGAGGGGAGAGAAACAGGCAATTATAAAGCCTTTTGATCATTGGGGATCATTCAGAGTAGACCAGTATTCTCATTTTACAGTTGAGGGGGTGTCTGGAAGGTAGATTTTAGGTTACGTATCACAAAACAGCAAAGCTGATTGGAAACAAGGACAGAAATTCTAACTCTCTCCAACCCAGGAATATGCCTGTTTTACCCTAGGAATTGACAGTTGCATTTTGCTGTTGAGAATCGTGAGTTTGCTCTTCTCAAGTATTGCCTTCCTTTCTAAACATCCAAAGTACTATTGGAATCCAAACAAACAAGAGAACAAATAAGAGCGTAACCACTAGATTCGTGGTTTTGGATTGTGTCCTAGCGTTCAGGAGAGGTGGAAAGCTATTTATTTATCTCTAATGTTTCTGACATTGGCCACTGAAGTGGCAAACAGAAATTCCTAAGGGCAGTGGTGCAAAGCGAGCATGATTCATGACTACAGGGTGATGGACAGGCCCGACACACATGCTGGGAAACGTGTGCACTCACACGCTTATCAGGCTCTCGTCAGAAATGAATCGCAGCTAGGCTCCTGGCTTCTTTTCCCAGAACTCTGTGATTTCCTATATTTATATATGAAAAATGGAGGAAGCCACACATGAAGAATGGAGTTGAGAGACAAGCAATCTTCAGTTTGAATCGGTTATTTTAATCCTTTAGTCTGGATTAGTTTAGGCCAGAATTTCCTGTTTAGAATATCAGACCCGTGACTTCTATTCTGCCCTTTGTCTTCCTTGTGTTCTCAAATCTCAGGAATGTTTCCAGAGGCTTCGTATGAATGGTAAATGCATTCCCTTACAGCATTCTCAATCCAGTGGAGCATCACCCAGAAGGCAAGCAGTTAAGGAAATTATGGGAGTAAAAGGATCTAAGACATTTAATCTGTTCACGCTTTATTTTCATTTATTTCCTAATTTGTTCACTCATTCAATAAATATTTGCTGTATGTCTTTCACTGTTAGGTCTGGAGTCAAAACAGATGGCTTTGACATAGTCCCTACTATTAACAGTCAGGCAATATAATGAAAAAACAGAATTATGTACTTCGAATCATTATTTTAATATGTGCTAAATATAATAATAGCTGTAGCCATTTGTTTATTCAACAAACATTGTATGAAAGCCGGCCATGTACCGTTAGTATGTTACAAAGGTGAGAGCACAGAAACCATCCTTGTCGTTAAGGAGTGTGTGTCCTGGTGGGGGTTAGAGTAATCACAATAATAATGCCGAGCATTTCCTAGATGCTGGCGCTGCAAGAAGCGCTTCTCATGCATTGGTTCCTCCCAACAGCCTTATGAAATAAGCATTCCTATTATTCCTATTTTTTTATAGATGAGAGAATTGAGAGCAAGGAGGTGAAGTAACTTGCCCAGTATTGCACAGCTGGTAAATAGCATAACTAAGATTCATATCCAGGTTTCCCAGCTCCAAAATCTATAAACTTATTATATAAACTTACGTAAAGTTGCACGGAAGGAAGAGCACGGAAGGTCTCTGGAAGGTCATAGAAGGCTTCTCTGAAGACTTCAGCTTTGAAGGACATGCAGGACGTAAGTTGGTGGAGAGGGAGAAAGCATCCCAGGCAGACGTGCAGAGGCCCTCTGGAGAGGGTGCACAGGCTCTAGGACGTGGCAACAAAAGCCAGTGGGGCTAGAACACGGGCAGGTAAGCCAGGAGGTGCAGGCTTCTTGGCCTTCGTGAGGAAATTTGTTTTTAACCTCAGAACAGTGGGAAACCAGTGGGCTTGCATGATTATGTCTGGAGAACAAGTGGAACAGGGCAGAGACTCTCAT
This sequence comes from Neophocaena asiaeorientalis asiaeorientalis, assembly GCF_003031525.2. Lineage (NCBI taxonomy): Eukaryota > Metazoa > Chordata > Mammalia > Artiodactyla > Phocoenidae > Neophocaena > Neophocaena asiaeorientalis. The sequence continues at coordinate 3,365,700 of NW_020174048.1, forward strand.
GGAAGGTAAATTAGAAGAGTATCTCACTTACCAGGTGAGAGATGATAGCAGTGCAGACAAGAGTGATGGCAGTGAAGTCCACAGTTTGCTAACTGCCTAAGGAGTTTTAATTGTATCCAAGTCTCTGTGAGAGAAAGACCCAAAAGAGCGGTAACAGGCACACTGGGCCCATAAGGCAGGACTTTGCCAGACAGACAGGGAGGGTGACTGGCCATTCTAAGTAGAGGAGAGAGATAGATATTGATGGAAGAAATTCGGGTAATTGAACTGTCACAGTAAAACCAAACAAATGCTCCTGGCAGCAGCGTTTCTCTTGGTCAGCTGCATCCAGCACTTTTACACAGATTCTCATTCTCAGCAAACTGCAATAGTGCTGGCTTATTTGTTATGGCCAGTGGCAAATGCTTTATTAAAATCCAATTTGAATAGAGAGCAGACATCCTCAGAAAGATGAACTAATACTCACACATCGACATCCTCAGAAAGATGAACTAATATTCACACATCATAAGCTTTTGGCTTATCTATAGCAGTTTAACTGACCGTTTCAATCTTTGGGTTAATCTTTTTAAGCCATAATTTTTCATTGTTCTTTTTATATTTAACAATGTCCCTAAGTCTTAATATCTTTCCAGAATGTTATTGCCATCTATCCCTTTAACTATAGTGCCAAAACTTGGAACATTTTCAGTCACCTTAGTGCTAAAATATAAGGGAAAAAATATGAAAGGCTATAAACAGAAGGAGCTCAGGACTTTAACAATATTTGTGATTTGTTAGCTGCAGTGATAAAACTGCATTGCTGACTATTTTGATGGCGTAAATGTGTTCACATTGAGTTGCTTTAATGGTGAAGCGCTGGGTCTCACATTTGGGTGTATTGTGGAATCACCTGTAGTAAGAACACAGATTGCTGCACTTAGCCTGGAGAGTTTATGATTCAGTAGTTGGTTCTTTTTTTTTTTTCAGTAGTTGGTTCTTTTTTTTTTTCAGTAGTTGGGTCTTTTTAAATAAGTTTATTTGTTTATTTTTGGCTGTGTTGGGTCTTCGTTGTTGCTCACGGGTTTTCTCTAGTTGCGGCGAGCAGGGGCTACTCTTTGCTGTGGTGCAAATGGGCACTTTCTAAAAGAGAGACATATTTGCAATTAATTCTTTGTACAGGAGAGGGGGTAAATGATATAACAAAAGAAAATGTTTTCATGCATCACCATTGTCCACACCAACTGTGGTGCTAGAGTTATTTTGAAGATTATATTGTGTCATGGCCACTGATTCATTATAGTCCTTTGAAAATATGCTTCAATGTAAAGATGAATCATGATATGATAAAGATAAGTTGTTTAAAGGTTTAGGAAAGGGTATGGAGAATAACAGTATTTTCACAAATAAACAACTAGTTTAAATTCTTATTTCCTTTTTTGTTAACACGGTTAATGATATGGATTTATTTGGATTTCACCAGCTACCCATTAATGTCCTCTTTCTGTTCCAGGACCAAATCCAATCCAAGCCACCACATTGATTTAGTTGTCTTATCTCCCCAGTCTCCTCTTGTCAGTGACAGTTTCTCAATATTTCTTTACTTTTTCTGACTATGAGAGTTTGAAGAATACTGACCATGCATCCAGTAGAATGTCCCCAAGCTAGATATGTCTTTATTTTTCTCAAGATAAGACTAGGGTTATTGGTTTTGGAAAGAGCACCACAGAGAAGTGCTCTCGTAATATCATATCAGAGGATGCATGATATCAACAGGACATCACAGATCTATGCCTGTGTTTATGAATGGCAGGCATAATTACTGAATCTAAGTGCTAATAATTGCATAATAGTAATCACCTGAGCAGATTGGTATTTCAGTAGCTGAAGGATATCTGTGTAAGCCATCAGCAAATCAGGTAGAAAATTCTCTTATAAATGTTGCTATAATAAACCAAAATTTATGAATTTCATTAACTTCAAATAAGTAAACTTCAAATAAGTAAAAGAGTCATATTTAAGCACAGAAATCTTTTTTTGTCCCTAAAGAAGCATTTATTTTCACCTCTAGAGACACATTGTACATTGAAGAGCATAGGCAGTGATGCTCATGTGCGTATAGTGACTGTAGTTCACGCTTATATTCTTACTTCTAACGAAGTGCTAAGGGGAGGGAGTGTGCAAAATAAATAGCTGTGGGTTTTATCCGTGTACATGAGAGTGCAAGCAACCCAAGACAATTTTTGCTAATACCTGAAGTAAATATCTGGCAGGGGCATTTAGCTGCCAGGTTTCGAACATTGATAATGAACTACACCATGGAATAATATCACATTTTGGCAAATCAGTGTCTCCTGTGGTTATTAAGCTACAGACTAGAACTGGAAAATCTCTGTCAGCAGCAGTCACTGTGACAGAAATACCAATGTAGTGAGAACAGGGAAACAGATATTTCCTATTAAAATGTGAAGCCCTTGAGCATGAAGAGAAAGATTTATATGGTAGATAAGGGGAAATAGATTAAGTTTCCCAATATTCATTTCAAAATTATCATTTAGATTTTTGGACTCACTGAATACCATAAGCTTCTGCCTGGCAGGTTTTGAAAAAATAAGTTAGTGTGTCAGCACCTTGACAAGGTAGACAGGGAGCTGCAGGTAACAAGGCTGAGGGCAATTTTAGCCAGCTTGTGTGATGCACCATGAAGAGCCTGGAATAATCCATTCAAAGTAAATGTCAGATCTCTGTGCACATTCAGTTTTAAAAATATAAGTGTGATTCAGGCCACTGGAATCAGTCGTACTCAAGGAAATATATGATTGACAGTGAGTCCAGTTGACTATAAAACATCTTTGGAAGAATAGGAAATTCTCGCATTCACAAAACATCACACATCATTCATGAAACATGTATTTATTGAGCTCTTACCTTGTGCAAAACACTGTGTGAGGCACTATAGATGATGCAAATGATATATGGCATAAAGAATCTACTCCTAAGAAGAGTGTAAGTAAGAGCATAGCTGTCTGAACGTCTTGTCTTTTTGGACTGAGAAGGGGACGTAGAGTTCTAACAGGCTGTTTTGCATGAAACAGGGCTAGGTTTTGGAATAGAAAGCTTTGGCTCTGAGATCTGAGCAGGAAGTCTGCAATCCACATTTCAAGAATTTAGTGTCTAAATTCCCTCTGAATGCATCTATTATCGGAGAGGAAACTGATAATAAGCTAGAACCGGTTTAGACTACTATATAAATAAATGACTGCAAATCAGAAACCCTACAAAATAGAAAGTGGCAAGGTATAGATTAATCTATACACAAGGAGGTATAGATTAATCTGTACACAAGGAGGTATAGATTAATCTATACACAAGGAGGTATGGATTAATCTATACACAAGGAGGTATGGATTAATCTATACACAAGGAGGTATAGATTATGGGATATGTTTGAGAGAAGGAAGAGAAGGAGGGAAGGTAGAAGGAAGGGGGAGAGAAAGAGAATTTCCAGATGGAGACTGTGTCTTCATGTCGTGGGCTTGTAGTGTCAGAGAACAAGTAACATACTCCTAAAGTAATTTAAGTCCAGACCTTACTCAGTGGTCAGTGGGAAGTGATTAATATTTACAAGTACTAAAATAACTTAAACAGACTTGTACTTTAGGAAGATTTAGCCATTTATAAAATAGATTTTAGGTGGGTAGAGCACTGCGTTTACTTTCTTAGTAGTATGTGCAAAAGGGGATGACGTCCTAAGTTTGGAAAAAAGAGGCTACACGTACAAGGAACACTGTTGTGGTAGACTCTGACAAATTATAGTTAATTTATAGAGTGATTCATGTTTAAAGGTATTTATTGAGTGCCTATTCTTTATGTGATAGTCACTGTGTTAACATTGGAAGTTCAGAGTGAACAAGGTAAATATGATCCCTGACCTCATATTACTCATACTCAAATGGGAAAAAAAAGACTTATTCAATTAAGTGATTACAAATCATTCATTCATTTACTCAGCAGATATTTACTGGGAACCTAACTCTCTGCAAGACACTAAGCTCAGGAGATAGAGCAGTAAGCCATGAGATCATGGTCAGTGCTGCAAAAGTGAGTATGCATCAATATGTGGACCTATTCCAAGGGAAACAAGCACAATATCTGTGTGCCTTTCAGGAGCAAGCTGTCATTCTCCGTGATTTCTCAGCATTCTCTCCCTGCAAGAACATAGCTGGATGTTTCCACACTTAACACTGGAGTTCTCAAACGTGCTCAGTTGGATTTTTAGGACAAATTCTGACGTCAAGTGAAAGACGTAGGCAACTCTAACTGCAGTCTACAGCTCAGCACCAGGTGATCTGTGTTGCCTGGTGAGGGGCTCTCTGGGACTGGGACTTATGCCTGGACCCTACTTCTTCCAGTGTCGCCAGGGCCCTCATTCACACAGCCAAGATACACTGAGCACTTGCTGTTCCCAGCAACCCCTGTGAAGGGTGGCTTCGAGCTAAGGTTACTTGACACACAGGCTCAGTGTGCCATGCCCCCTACCCCTTAAAAAGAGAGAGCAACCGGTGGACTGAGTCCTTCTTCTGATTGCTGCCCCTGTCCAGCTGAAGAAGAGCAAGCTTAACTCTTCCCAAAATGCCCCCAGGAGATTAATGCACCCCTGACTCTGGCCAGGGAATGCTTGTTGATGGTCCTCAGAGTCCCTCACGTACCAGAGAAGAGATCTTTATAAGAAAGACAGCACTGATCACCATACGACTTACAGGGAGAATTTAAGAACGATAGGAATTGATCTTTTATTGCATGTCTGTCTCTACCACCAAACAGTAACTTGAGAGCAAGGAGCTTGCTTTACATATCTTTATATTCACCCCACTTGGACTACCTGACAATCAACAAATATTTGTCAGATGATAGATGGATGGGTGGATGGATGTAGAAAGCAAAAGCCTTTGTGCTACTACAGTACAAAAAAGCAAATGGAAGCTAGATTACATGGATGCTGTGTTGAGGAAGTGTAGGACTCACAAGGGCAGTGCTCCTTCAGGAGGTGTGTCAGTGAAGTGGAGAGGGACCATGCACAGCAGAAGCACTGTGGAGTTACAGGGGTGGCTGGAGAATGACTGCAGACTGATGGGGTGTCCTCTGTGACTGGTGAGATGTTGGAAACAAATCTTAAATGAGGAGAAGTGGCACAGATGGATGAATTACCTACAAAAGGAAGAAAGATTTCTTTAAAAGAGAATTGGGAGAGAAGGTAGGAGAGATTATAGAATAACTATTTATATACTCTCCATGGTGAATGTTTTAAAGGTAACATTTCTTAAGATATCATAATATGTTTCTTTGTATTAACTCTGGTGTGGTGTCATTAACCTGTTTGTACTTCTTTTATCACAGATCTTGGTTTAACTCTACCTATAATTTTAGAAACATCATTCTAAATAACATTTACAAAGATAACATAGCTGTTATATATTGTTTGCATACCTATAATGTGTCATTTTGCACAAATCACAGTTTCAAATGCATGTAATTTCTTGACAGTCTATTAAATGATAACATTTTCCATTTTTATTTGTGAGATATATTTTAGATGATTCTTATATGAAGATCTTGATATTTATTTTTTTTTAACCTATTACATTTTAGTCACATATTTACCTCTTCATTTATTGACATTGGTATTCATATTTCATATAATGCTATCTCTTTCTTCCTCCAACCAAGAATAAAGTCCTAAAGAAATTTAAAAATTACAAAAACATTTGTATTAAATTCCCTGAAGAGAAGTCCATGTGTATTATAACAGAATAAGGAAAAGGTGAAATAATGAGCTTGGAAATGTCACTCATGATTGTATTTGCTTGATTAGCTGACTGCCATTTTTTGCTTTTAAGTGGCCCTGGCTCCTTCTGTATGCTAGATAGAAGTTAATTGTATGAATTAGGTGGATACATCCTACATAAAAATAAAATTCAACATAATTTTATTGCAATTTGATTTTAAACTTATTTTTGTTTTATTTAACACTAAATAAATCAACAATTCTTGTCATATAGACAATCACATATGCTTTATTGTCAATAAAAATCTTTTTTATAACAGCTTTATTGCTGTATGATTCACGTACCATCCGATTTACCCTTTTAAGGTGTACATTCTAGTGGTGGTGAATACTATGTTCACAAAGTTGTGCAACGCTCACCACAATTAATTTGAGCACATAGTCCTTACTTCCGAAAGAAGCCCTATCTCTATTCGCAGGCACCCCCTATTTCCCCGCAATACCCCCAGCCCTAGGCAACTACTAATCTACTCTGTCTCTGTAGACTTGCCTATTTTGAGTCTTCTATATAAACGAAATCATACGATATGTGGTCTTTTGTGACTGGATTCTTTCACATATGTTTCACTGGATTCTTTAGCATATGTTTTCAAGGTCCATTGTATCTTAGTTTGTATCAGTACTATATTTATTTTTATTGCTGAGTAATATACATATTTTTTATCCATTCACCAGCTGATGGACACTTGAGATGTTTACACACAGTAAATACAAATATTAAAAAATATATGTTATGTATTATATATAATAATAATGTGCAATAAGCAGCATCTAATATATAGCCAACCTTATAAGAAAATGTAAAATTACATAAGTAAACATTAAAACAAGTTTGAGTTTCCCAAAATTTATTTTATGAGTTTTCAAAATTGAGATTGTTATAGGAGGAATTAAATACTTTTGTTTCTCCAGGTAGGTTTGTATGTTTCATGTGTTGTTTATTTATATAGTAAGCTTATGCTTCTAAATTAGCCCCCTTTAAGACCTATAATGCTATTGTAGAATATAATAGTCATTTTTTATCAACTTAATTATAGCTTTGGTTTCTTTGTTCATTGTGATAATTTGCTGTGGGCAAATGACACATACAAATAAGCGTATTTATTCAATGCTCACAATTCACAATTTATCAAAATTTGACCAAGCCTGTGTCACAATGATTACTTATTAAGACAGTTGCTAATCTTATCCCAGTAAGGCCAAGGCAGACTAAGCTTTCTAAAATTTTATAATATTGGGGCTAGAAATAATGCAACATTATTTCAAATTTTCCATAAAATTATACTCCTTGAAAGCAGTCGCTTTGGCTAGGGAAAAATAAAAATAAATACTAACTACTTACAGTCATGAGGAGTTTTACATGACAAATATTAGATGAGTTGTATAAAGCTCTAGATGGATCCATGGGTGAAAATTATAAATCAGTAAGGAGAAGTTTGAATGTTAATATTATAACACAAGCCTTGTAGCCATTATCAGAAATGCTCTTTCACTGACATGGCTAAAAAAAGAAATCACATTTCTCAGCCGACCTAGTATGAGGTATGCAGTGTTCCATATTCTCTGCATCTTCATCAGATGAACCCATTTCAGGTGGTCTTTTTCACTAATCTAAGTGAACAAACTATCTTCATATATCTCAGCAGTGTTCATTTGTGTGGTCAACAAATATTATTATAGTAGAAACATTTAATTCATTGAAGCATGTCAATGATGTTTAGGTTGGCAAAATTTGGTTGTTAATTTACTTAATCTTAATAATATTAACTGCATTTATACTGGGTATTATAGCATCTATTCTACATACAGACTTTTCATTAATTTAGCATATATCTAGCGGAAATGAGTGAAGTTTATCCGTTTTAAAATTTCACTATTAATAATTATGATTGCGTATTAAACACTATGTAATATTCAACATTAAAATATTTTCTACTTCTTAAATTCTATTTCTCAGGCCTTATGAAAATATTGAATAGAAAAAATTTTCATTTGCCATGACTAATTTCCCTAAATGTCAGTGAAAACAATTTAAAGTGTAAATATGCAAAATTGCTAAGGGATTTAAGTTTAGCCTAATCAAAAAGCATATTTTAGACGTTAGGAGGCTGTAAAGATTAATAAGATATATTTCCTGTCCTCTGCGAACTCATAATTTAACAGAGGAGATCTATATGCTTTATGTATATGATGTCGATCAACATAAAATATAGAAAGTGTTAAGTAGAGACAAAAAGGTACATAGTCAGAGTGAAAGGAACAATTATTTCTGATTCAGGAATCAGGGACAGGTGTTGCAGGTGTTAGCCTTTCAGTTGGGGTTTGATGGGTTAGTAGAATTTCTTCAGTGGACAGAGGGGAAATAGCATTTCTTCTGAGGAAATAGCATGAGTAAAAGCAAGTATGAAATTGCATGCCACGTTTCAGTAGCAGTTAAGTTTCCAGTGGGCCTGGAGCTTAGATAGTGTTCTCTAGTGGGGTGGGTATTGATTTAGGAGAACAAGCAGTCTGAAAAGCTAATCTAACAGAAGGCCTGAATTTCATACAGAGGATTTTGGATCCCACTCTACAGGTAAATATTTCTAAATAAAGGTATAATGGGTCACCATACATCAGAGGATATATTTGCTCATTGATTTATATGTTAGATTACACATATATGATATTTGTATAATTATATGATTAACATAAATAACATGTATGGAGAATTGTACAAATGTTAATCTGGTTGTAGAGTGAATAGAATGGAGAGGCAGAAGGTTGAAGGAAGGTTGGTCACGATGCTAAAGCAACATCCCTAGAGAGAGACACTGAAGATACAGATTACAGAATGACATTCAGATGCAAAAGGAAAGAGAGGATGGGAGAGATTTTGAAGTAAGAATTGGCAGGATTTGGTGGCTGACAGAATGCAATGAATGTAGGAGAGAAAGCAATCTTAGACAAGCATAAAGGTTTGGCTCAGATTAAAAGAATGATCATGGCAGTGACCAAGATAAGATGGAAGAAGTTGTTGTTTTTGAAAAACGATAAATTTGTTCAATCTCTGTGCAGTTTGCAATGTTATCAGCATATCCATGCATAAATGTGCAAGGTGCTATTGGAAAAATGTATATAGAATTCAGTGAAGAGATCAGGGCCAAGATATAGACTTGGGGATTATCTGCACAGAGGTTATGGGAGTGCATATATAAAGCATGCAGAGAAGAGAAATGATTTTGGAAATCTGGGAGAGAATCTTTAATATGGCTGAGTAGAGAGTGAGGAATAAAGAAACTCTGAGATGAACTGTCACTGACATAGAAAGAAAAGCTGTACTGAATCATCATAAAAGGACAAGGAAGGACATAATTCTGTGATTGGTCAAAAATATCAAATGCTCTGGAGCTATTGACTGGTGTATAGACTCTGAATTTGCCATCGGGAAATGGTTGTTGATCTTGGAGAAAATTTCTGCAGAAATGGAGAATAAACCAGTTTGATCGTATTTAGGAAAGAGGAAGTAAATATAATGAATGTAAATTATTTTCTAGAAAACTTTGTCAGTGAAGAGCGTTAGCTGGAATAAGAGTAGACCTGGTGGACAGAGGAAACATAAATATGCCTGACAAGGGGAGGGAACAGTAAGATATGAGAGGAAATGGGAAGGAAAAGATCAAAAGTATGATGGAGCAATTTGCCTTGAAAAGGATGAGAATGATTTCTTCCTTGAGAGAAAATGAAGATGATGACTGAGGATAAAAGAAAAATTGGGGGTGTAAGTGCGATATATGGAAACGTTTACATGAATATGAACTCTGTTTTCCCGAAGAGGTGCACAAGTGAATACAAGCTGAGAGCCAGTTGTAGGAAGGAACGTGGAGTTTTCACATTTGGGGAGTGAAGATCCTGCTTGGGAAATGTACTATGAGTATATCAGTTGGCTTAATATCAGGTCCAGTACCAGAGGGGTGAGCACAGCAAAAGCAGTTCTTCCAGAAATTGAGGGCCCATCCCATGTTTCTCTAAGATGATAAAGCTCACCCCCCAAAGACAACCAAAGACAAAATTAGCTCTTTTCATTTGCTGCAGAAAGGGCAACTGTGGGCATTTCAGTCAAAGGCAATGGAGAGGGCTTTTTCAGGGTTTGAAATTTTGCTGAATGACTGTAAGAATGTTGTGAGTGAACCAGAGAGTGACTTTAAATGGCATTTGTCATGAGGCAGAGTCAGTTGCTGATCTCAGTAACTATGCAGAAGGTTGAGGGGACTGAGAGGGATATCTTTGGAAAGAAAGCAGTGATTGCACAAGAAGATGGGATGTGCGTGGCTTGGGAAGAAAAATTATCTACATGGCCCTGCCCATATCTAGGTAAGGACATCATTTTACGTTCAGTTAGGAGATTCATGATTTGATTAACAGTAGTGTTGAGAAGTAGACTTGGGGTTGGGGTTCTGTTTCTTTGTAAACTATGTGATTAAGAGAAATATGGAATGTTGAATCCAAAAGCTCCCAATCTGAGGATCTGCATCTTGTTTTGGCAACAAGGCTGCTTCCCATTGTCAGGGAGCAGATTCCCAGAGTAGATTGTTTCTTTTTCACCAGTATGATTTTCACTGCAAATTCTGCATGTTCTGTGATTTCAGAAAACAAGGTTTCTTAACCTTGTATTTGATGTTAATCCATAAAAACTGGCTTACACGTTCACAGACCTATTTCCACCTCTGGGAGTTGGTCCTGGATTGGACAATCTGGTCACAAAGTACTTTGATTTGAACCTGCCTTTTGAGGTTTCTCGACCATATTCCCTGTTATGTCTAATACTGTGAGCAGAAGCACGGAGATAAATGTGGAGAGATTTCAGGAAGATAGCTATCTTCCAAATGCCTTTTCTTTTACTACATAATTTTCCACATTGTTCTCATAATCTGTCCAAGGAGTATTTTTTTTTTTGCAGTATGCGGGCCTCTCACTGTTGTGGCCTTTCCCGTTGCAGAGCACAGGCACCGGACGCGCAGGCTCAGCGGCCATGGCTCACGGGCCCAGCCGCTCCGCGGCATGTGGGATCTTCCCGGACCGGGGCACGAACCCATGTCTCCTGCATCGGCAGGCGGACTCTCAACCACTGTGCCACCAGGGAAGCCCCACTGTTCTGTTCTTTTGCAAGTAGATGTCAGTATTAAAATAAGTGTCTACTGACTTACCTTGATATTTAGGGTTTGAAATACATGTTAGAATTCAGCAAAACAGAAAATAAGAGGACTTGCCCAAAATTGTTTTAACTTTGAGAAAGAATCATAGAATATCTACTAGCAAAGTAATGTAATTTATAAGAATGATTTTGAAAGAAAAGAAAAAGAGCATAGTACCTATGAGCCAGGAGTTTAAAGCACATGTTATTGATTTCTTACATTTAAACTCTTGGGGTTAAAAAAGTCTTTGTTTTCAATTACTTGTAGTTGGTTGGACACATACACAGAAAATAAAATGCAGACCTTTCAGTGTCACTGGAAACTATCACAACTGCAGGTCAGAGATTAAGAAATGACTTTATAAATAAGAAGTGTTCTCAAAGCGAATTTCAAATTTTCTCATCCACTTGGTATACTGAATCAACCCCACAAAAAGACATTTTTGCTTTTCTAAGATGTCATATTTTGGCGCCATGTTTAATGCTAAATGAACAATCCATTGCTTTATAAAACTTATAAAATTATTTATTTTTATCATGTAGAAATTTTATGAAATGGTATTAAGAGATGGGCACAATCAATACATGATTGACTTTTTTAAAAAGTGGTGTGCCTCAAGGTTCATTCTTCTTTTATAGTTCTCTTCTGAGATAATTTCTTTAATTTTATTTAGGATGTTTTAACATTTTTACACATAGAAAAACACAATATATTCTATCTTATGTCCCTTAAATAAAAAGGTCAGTATGAAGCCACATCCATCAGTGACTGCATTAAGGAAACACCTAAAGGCATAGAGAATTTTAAAGCTGTCAGTAACAGAACCCAGAGCACAGAAGAATATTTAGTATTAGAAACTAGGTCATCCCTGCACAAATGCATGTACCTTCCTTTTCTCTCTAGGTCACTTTGAGGTTTATATGCTTAGTTCAAAAATATTGGGTTGGCCAAAAAGTTCGTTTGGGTTTTTCCATAAGATGTTATGGAAAAACCCGAGCGAACTTTTTGGCCAACCCAGTACTTGCAATCTGAAACCGTTACAAAATGGATGAGCTTTCTGAAGGTTTCTCCATGATTCCCTCTATATAATTCTATAAAATCTATTTTTAACATTAAATAACAGTAGAAATGTATTTTAAGACATTGGATCTGTTTTCACCTTATTATTTTAAACCTACAAGTGTTGGGACTGGTCCTTTTAATTTTGTGTATGACCAGAAGCCCTATCCATGTCAGGGATCTGGGCCAGAAGAAGCCACAGATGATAGTTAAACTGAAAGTCCACACTGACAGGAGTTAGAATTGTTACCAATTCATTAAGAAAATATTTCCAAAATGCTTATCCAAGACTTCTAAGACTATAATAAATGCTTTATTTGTACATAAATTTACTCTTGTGATCACTAATCTGGAGGGTTCATTGCACATAGGATTAAATAATGTTCCATTTCTCAACTAAATGTGTATTTACTCGTGGATTGTAATTTAGAAGTTTTGAAACCATGAATTTTTTTCCCTGCATGGAAATAAAGGGTCGGAAGAAGGTGGATAGACTCTGCAGTCTATTAAAGCTTTCTCCCACCACCCTCCCTTTCCTCTGTAAGAATAGAAGAGCCTCTGTGATGGTGGAGAACGAACCTGTTTATTTCATAATTATAAAGGCGTAAGCATATCTTGGACATCCTAAAATATTACCTATGCTTATGGCATAGAGAATGCAAGTGAAACGCTGCAAAGAGAAACATGGTTGAACCTGCCAGCGCTAATGACTCTGATAGGATTCGACTCACTTGAGGGGATAATCGATGGTGATATATGTACATTTAAAAAGACTGCATGTAATATATAAGTAAGCTCTTAGAAGTCACTAAAAAATGGTGCAATGACCTATAGAATTTACGGAGAGTCTGATGTAGTTAATGCCATCTCAGATGTTACACAATTGGACCCATAAAAACACACACCAAGGATAATTACACTTCTCTAAATGTATTTCAATTACTGTTTTCAGCTGCCTGACTCAAGGATAATTATTTGATGTCAGTTGTCCAGGATCTCCCAGCAAGTCAATGATATATTCAATGATTTAAATTATTTAAATTTAAATACATTTCCATTTATTTTGTATGGTACATAAATTATGATATAAATTTTACTCTTCCATGTTACTGTACTTAATTCCTTAGGTTCCTTAAAACGTAATTTGAAGCAAAAGATTAAATATATAAGGCTCAACACCATATTTCTTTGTTTATATTGACAAGTAAATATTTTGATTTCTATTTACTTGTTGTTCAAGGCAATAAATCCCACATGCACATACTTTTGCGACAACTAACTGAACACATTTGAGATACTGTGACACAGTTCATTATGCCTTAATTTTTCTTTGTAAATTTAATGCTTGAAATTTTAGTAAACATATATTATTATCCTTAAAAATGACCAACATGTATACACATTCAAAGAGACCTCACACTGAGAACAGCACAACAGTGTAGCAGTGTTCTTATGTGGTGGGGCAAGAACCTGTTCAGTCCAACACGTACGTACTGAGTGCCCCCTGCATGGCGGGCTTGTGAAGGGCTGAGGCACATGGTCCCTTTCTTTGGGGAGCTAATCTACAAGTGGGGGACATTCCACCACAGATGCGGAAAACTATGCACAGGAAGGATATTAAACAGGTTTATACTGGGGCAGGGACTGGAGAAGGCTTCTCAGAGAAAGGAAATGGCCTTTAAGCTCCACCTGAAGGAAAGGGAAGTGGAAAAGATTGAGAAATAGAACCTGTGAACTTTTTTTCTCCTGCCTCCCAGCAGTAGAGAGGTGTCTTGGGCTTAACTGATGCTGAAGGCATTTTAAAATGGTTGAGTAAGGAGCATTCCAGACAGAAGATGGGCGTGTGTGAGGTGTTGAAGACAGAGAGTGCTCAGAGCATTTCTGGAGGGGCACTTGCTGGCCCCAAGGTGGGAAGGCGAGGGAAGAGCTGTGAGATGGAGGACAAGAACTCAGGGCTATATTTTAGTCTGTGCTGCGTTTAACGTCAGAGCAGGGGCTTATAGCATGGGATTTGTGTGATTGCATGTTTGTTTAGGAAAGAAAATCCAGGGGAAGTAGAGGAGAGGACACAATGGTGACATATTGTGTTGGAAGAATGGACAGGACTTGGAGATTCACTGTGATGAGGGAAAAGTCAGTGAAACTACCACTTGTCTGGCTGGCAATGCACTGAGATTGGAACCAGGGAAAACGGACTAGCTTACTTTAAAATAATGGAAGGAGAGGAAAATATTGGATATTACCCTATATCTGAATCAGTGATTCAGGAGTAAGATGTTCATCATGGTGGGTATGCTAAGTTTGTTTTGCAGAAAAGCAAGTCTGGAAAATCTAAAGCAGATCCCATTTCTTAGTATAGGCAACTTGTCTGTCTCACTTTGCTAGGGCCAGTGGCTCCTGAAGTCTTAATTTTAGGTTTTCATTGGGATCTGCAGTCCTAGACGTGCACCTTGAGTAACTTCTCTATATTTAAGGGTAAAGGAGATCAAAGGAATATGGCCTGGGTAACAAAACCCAATCATTTTAGGAAAGTTTAGTGCCATTCTGGGTCTAGAAAAGCTTAACTACCTCTAAAGAGAGCTCCCAAAGCCAAGAAAGACCATTATTCAATATCAATAAGCTCTGGTACATGATGTCCAAAAAGTAAATGGGCAGGTGAACCCTTCCTTAAACGAAAGCAATTAATTTCCTGCCCACATGCTTCCACCTACATATTGTTCTGTGTCTCCACTGTCACTTAGAAAACAGAAACAAAGTTCCTAGATCTGTCTAGCTGAACCTTATGGCAGTGCATTCCTGAGCTGTGGAGTGATGGTGTGTACAAGGAGAGAAGCAAAGATGTTCTCCTGAAGGATTCAGAATGAATGACAGAGGTAAAGAAACATTTAGGTTTGGTGAGGAAAGAAATGAATGAAACATTAGTCATGTCTACACAGACCATGACATTCCAGGTAGCTCTATCTAGTACTCGTGGCTCTGTCTCCCTCTCTGCTATGTCCAAAGACGCAACACCCTGAGATTCATTTTCAGTTTGAGGTACAGTTATGATGTATTTGAAATATTTTGCTCTGGTGAATTCTTACATTCACTTGAAACAGAGCTGAGTACCATCCTTCACCGTTGATCTCCAAGGCAACAAGGCTTGAAATGTCAAGGTCTTTCACTCCTCCCTGGCCATTTCCTGTCAAATCCTCTTCCTCTGTATTGCCTCACCTTACTTCAAATCCTATTGCATCACATACCACAGAAATTGAAAACGATCAATTTCATGCATAAATTATTCCCAACACTACTGTTGCTTTAGAGAATATACAAGAAACATCAAAACACCCTCCCTCAACCAGCCATTGGAAAACCTCAGCTGTTAGGACCCAAATCGTAAACTTCTAGAAAGGTCTCCATGATGACAGTGTCCATGTGGAGTAGTCAGAATGCACTGATTCTGCGTTGAACACTCCGCTGGAGATTTAGGAAGTTCAGTTGTATGTCCCAGAAACCACTGGTTGAGCTGAATTATGGAATCGGTCCATGGTGCATGAAAAGAGCCCTGACTTCAGGGCCAGTGTTTGGATCGGGCTCTGTTGTTTTCACCTGCATGTACTTGGCCAAGGAGCCACCCCCTTGAGTCTGCCATATTTATTGTGGGAGTTAAATTAATTAATGCAGATGAAAGTGCCAGTATATAATGGCCTTTGTTAAAGGCTTGCTGAATTTGTTGTTTGGAAGCCATTTTATTTCTAGTTAGTTTAACAAATTAAAGCCATAAACACAGATAAAACCCCCATATTTTTGAGATAACTTTTCTAAGGGAGATTTTAGTTCAGAGAGTTTAGCACTTGTCTGGGAGAATGCATCCCTCTGCACTGTACATCATTATAAAAATATGTGCAGAAAAAGACAGCAAAGTTCATATGTAGTATTTTGAAAATGAATATTCAGATAATGCAAATATTTCTTAATGATTTTTATCCTGAATAATACAAAGCTATTTTTAAAGGTCTTAATCCAGATTAGAGCATAAAATAATAATTGGACTTCTGTTACATACTTTTGAGCAAGTTGCCAGTTAATCCTCATTATTATTTCCTGGAAACCAACTTGGATTCTGAGGGAAATATTGACCAAGTTGTGTTAATCTTAGCAATGTTAAATTTAGAAATTTGGTGTCATTTAATTGTCATTTTTCTTTGAATTCTTACCAACATAATTTACAAATTGAATCCAGTCTCCTCTGTTTTTCTGAGCTGTTCATTTGATTATTTCAAATAATAGGGACAGCCCATGTATCTATTTGCAGTCTGAGAGGGCAAGGCTCACTCCTTTCATGTCTGCAACAATGCTGACACTTAAAAGGGGCTTAGTAAGTATTTTTGAATAACTGTATGCATGATAGAATGACACCAAATTGGAGATTTTCTAGGCACTTTTTCCTCTTGCTCCATGAAGAGGTCTTTCTATTTCTACATGAAGGATGTGATGAAGGTTTCAATGTCTAGTAAAATTGAGTTTATTGGTCATTGAATTCATTTGAACCCAACTTTCCACTAAGATTTTTCCTTTTGCTCGTCCTCAATCTTAAAGTCAAGCATTTGAACTAATAAAATTTCTAGCAACGGGGATGGTATAAAAATGGCTTCTCCCTTTTAATTCTGTCTAGCACATTCTGCAACCTTCCTTTTATTCACTTATCCATCTACACTCTAACAATTTATGAACTATATACTCTGCTAAGCATTGTGTTAGGTACCACAATTGATATACCAAAATCATGGTCCCTTTCCTCAAGGAGCCCATGTTTTATACATCTCTTCTTTCTGGGAAATGTATATCTATGTATGTTGTGCACTTGAGTAAATTTTAGATGACTGTAGAAAAAAGAAAATAAGAAAGGGGTTAGAGAAAAAAATATAAAACATTATATATTTTACTGTTTTTAAGATTTATAGAATTATTCTCAGATTGTGATTAGAAAATTGACAATGCAAAATATATTTATAAGGATCTATTATTTTACAAATAGTATGATTTTGATATTGTTTGTAAAAGTTGTTTTTATTTTAACAATCTGTAGTATATACAAATGTATTTACAGATATTTTATATATACATATATATACACACACACACACACACACAGATAAATTAGCTGTAGGCTGTAAAAGGAAAAGTGAAAATATACCAAAGACATATTTTCGGAAGACTAATTTTGTCATTTCTATTTGTGGTAATAAAATACTTTTCTAGGTATATCTACACAGCATACTCATCTATAATATGCTAAGTGAATTATAAATTTACCCAAGTGAAAAAAAAGGGAGAGGTTACAAATTGAAACAAAAAAATTATAACAGAAAAGATGAGTGACCTATATGGAACTTTGATACACATTTCTTTTTCTGTGAGAGGAGACATCTAGCAACCAACTTCTTGATAATAGAGCTAAAGATATTTCCAGTGAGAAGTTTTTCATATTGAGATCTTTACATAAGACAGATTTCATGCAAATTTCTATTTTTAAAAAATTTCTAAAACATATTCCCATCTAACAACATGGGCAGATGAGATGGGTTCTCAAACTACTTACACACAAATAGTTAGAGACTTGAGCCAATGAAGTGTGCAAAAGGCAGAGGTAACTCACAGTCATTTCACTCAGCCAGCACAGGGAAGGGTGTGTGCTGAGGAAGGAAAACATGCTGGGAGCCAGGAGGGCGAAGTTTGTGCAGGGCCTCACGGCCAGTTTTCGAGAGCTGAGTGGACCTGGTTCATCCTTGTGAGACATTTTTGAAATTGCTCTCTATCAGCATTAATTAGGATATAAAATTAAAATCTGTTCACATCCAACTGAATATTATGTCAGCAATACAGGGCACATCTTTAGTTGGCCCCTGACAGGATTTTAATTTCTGCAGTCAGTTTCTAGAAAAACCTTGTAAGGAATGGAATGTGCTGATCTATATTTTGTACTGATGACTGCCAAGGTGCTGCCAAATCCATCTGTCTTGTTATGATTACCTTTCACTGGATGTCCTTGGAATTCCTTGTACATAAAGAGAAGAAGGGTACCTGAGCATCACCTGTGACTGTTATAATTGCACCACATCCCTCCTCAGTGATTGCTCATCTATTCAAAACCTTTCTTGCAAATATTTTAAAACAAATTGACATCACCCTAGTACACCAGTTAATCTACTCTTGTGTGACATCTGGGAGATGTCTTACTGCTCTGCTTTTTATGCATTGGGTAGCTAGGAAAGAAAATTAGCTATGGAGGCAGTGGAGAATATTTTAATGAAAGAATTATACTCAGTCATCTAGAATCCTAGATTTCTGTGAGAGCAGTGACACTATTACAGTTCTAAATGCTTTTCGGACAAATATCTTAATATTATACTATGTAGTGTACCTTTTAATTTTTATTTTAATGTGTAGAAAAGATGCAGGACTAGTCAAAGCAAATGAAAGCAAATATTATTTAAGGCATTTAAGTAGTTTAACTGACAAATTGTATAGAACCTGTAGCAAGATAATTATGAAAACCAATTTCCTTGAAGTGTGACTAAGGAAGTGGAGTTAGTGCAAGACAGTTTGTTGATGTCGCTGATTTTCTTCTGATGGATAAAAGATAATTCTAGAGCAACCACAAAGCTCTTGTTCTGAATATCTGTAGTTTATTATTTTAGAAAAGAAATATACTATTCTAACTCCATCTAAATGGTGCTAAGAGGAAGAGTTGAATGTTTCTTCATTTGTAATTTACAAATTACTTTGACTTTTTTTTCTTTTTGCGGTACACGGGCCTCTCAATGTTGTGGCCTCTCCCGTTGCGGAGCACGGGCTCTGGATGCGCAGGCTCAGCGGCCATGGCTCACGGGCCCAGCTGCTCCGCGGCATGTGGGATCCTCCCAGACCGGGGCACAAACCCATGTCCCCTGCATCTCAACCACTGCACCACCAGGGAAGCCCTACTCTGACTATTTTTTAATTCATTTTATTTAATTGTGTGAATGCAAGCTAGGAGAGAGCTTCTGGAAAAATAATATAAAGAGTAATAATAACACAATAAACTAATTCAAGAGGATTTTCTACAAAATATCAAATTTGAAAGTCAAGTATCTTGAAATTTTTAAAAAAATTAGTTATTTATTTTTGGCTGCGTTGGGTCTTCATTGCTCTGTGTGGGCTTCTCATTACAGTGGCTTCTCTTTTTGCAGGGCACGGGCTCTAGGCGCACGGGCTTCAGTAGTTGTGGCTCGCGGGCTCTAGAGCGCAGGCTCAGTAGTTGTGGTGCACGGGTTTAGTTGCTCCGGGGCAAGTGGAATCTTCCTGGACCGGGGCTTCAACCTGTGTCCCCTGCTTTAGCAGGCAGGTTCTTAACCACTGCGCCACTAGTGAAGTCCCTGTCTTGAACTTTCTACTTCACTTGAGCACTCATTTTCTTGCCCACAAAAGTTAGGCAGTGAATAACTCTGAATGACTCCTAAGAGAAATCTTTAGACTGTACTACCTTTTTCTTTTCCTCTTGCTCCTTCTTTCTTAGTTCTGTACTTCAGTCAATCAACAAATGTTAACAGGATGCTCTTGAAGTGTGAGGGTTGTGACAGACATATTAGGCATAGTTTGATTCTTCCTTCCTTCCTTCCTTCCTCCCTCCCTCCCTCCCTCCCTTCCTTCCTACCTTCCTTCCTTCCTTCCCTCCTTCCTTTATTTCCTTTTACATCTCTCTCTTTTTTCCTTTCTTTTCACTCTCTTTTATTTCCTTTCTCACTTTATTTTACTTTTTCTGACATTCTTCAATTTTCATTGCTTTCTCCTGTTTCCAATAGTTAGCCAAAAAAGATGTAACTCAAATTCCAGAGTCTTAACCTGTTGTTGTTTTTCCTTTCTTTGTAAAGTACAAGGAATCTGAACATTTGGATCCTCAGTCTTGCTATTTTGTTTTCACCTACTAATTGTAATACAGTTTTCAAATTTTCAGCATTCTTTTGATGCTCTTTTGTATAAATTTTTTAATGTGTGTTAATTCTACTTTTTTTTTTTTTTTTTGCGGTACGCGGGCCTCTCACTGCTGTCGCCTCTCCCGTTGTGGAGCACAGGCTCTGGACTCGCAGGCTCAGTGGCCATGGCTCACGGGCCCAGCCGCTCCGCGGCATGTGGGATCTTCCCGGACCGGGGCACGAACCCGTGTCCCCTGCATTGGCAGGCGGACTTTCAACCACTGCGCCACCAGGGAAGCCCAATTCTACTTTTAAAAGTACCTAAGAATCAGTCCATAGATCCTTCTACCCTAAGATTTATGATTATAAGCAAAACAAGCTCCGTTAATTGTAAGGCTTACTTGTAGAAGTAAGTAATGAGTCCACACTTCTAGCCTTTAACCATGATGGTGGTTGGGACTGTAGAAAAGCTGATGAACGTGGAACCCCTTCCATTGCTTTCATCACTCTCGTGTTCTCTTATGCAAGGGGGAGGGAGATCAAAGGATGTTCAGGCAGACGAGTATCTGTGGAGTGCCCAGCAGGCCCCTGGCCCCGTGCTGAGCATTGCACACATATTACCTCATTCAGAGGCAGGCCCCATTCCCATCAGCACCAGCGAGGCTCCTCGGCAGAGCCAGCCCCAGGAAAGAGGCTGAAAGTAGGGCATAACAAGAAGAGGCTGGTGGCGGCACCAAAATGATTTGCTCCTGATTTTGCAGTGTGTGTGTTCATACTGCGTTTCAGTCACTGCAGTGGATGTCTAGGGCCACAGTCCTTTTTGCAAGGTTTCCCCCGATGGGCATGCAGGGATTCTGCACTAAGTAGATGTGAATACCGTGGTTAGGAACAAGCTTTAGGAATAAACAAGACCAGAGGGACTAAAGTCTGCCCTTTTTTGGTTGTGGGACTTTATTAAATACATTAGGCTCTCTGAGGCTGGCTTTTTCTATTTAAGAAAAGGCTAATTATGAGAGAGTTGTGAACTTAAAAGAGAAAACAAATTTCCTGGCATACATAAATGTTTAAAAGGCCATCATTTATATATTTACTGTTATTACTAATTTGGCAAATGTTGCATTTTGTTCTATAGTATTTTGGGGCAGATTGTTCATCTCTATTGCCAGGACTTTATAGACAATGGGCTTACAAGCCAGAAAGACACAGTTCAGAAAAGAAATATTGTTTTATCCCACATTAGCAAACTTTATTTAGAAATTATGAAAATGGAACTGTAAAACCATTCCAAACGGCACAAATTTCCCCTCTGAATACACCGCTTCTAATAAATTGCACTGTCAGGTGGCTCATCTGCTTGTGAGTAGATTTCAGAATTCAGAAGAAAAGACAAAAGACAGTCCTGCTGTCAGGACTACTAGGACCTAATTCTGAGTAAAAATATCTTAATCTCTAGAGACAACAGTCAGCCTACTTACCTGGCAACATAGATTTAATGTGCATTTTGTTTTATAAATTTTGCTCTTTGAAAAATAATTCTGCAGGCAAAGGACGAAAAGATACACAAAGCTAAAGGCGACTGTCATCAGCGATTAATGATCTGTACTAATTGTTAGTGAAAAGACAGATGCCAAAGTGTCCCATATTCAGAGGGCAAAAGCAGGAAGCATCAGTCGTGGGGAGAACTGTGTACCGTTCCTTACACATCCACATGTCTCTGAGGCCAAGAACATTGTTCTTCAAAGCATAGTGGCATGCCTTGCTTTTGAAGGACTCACACAGAATCTGCTGTAATCCAGACTGAGGAAAAACCGGGATGCAATTTGAATAGTTGCAAATTGCTTTCAAACTTTTTAAATATAGAAAAGAATAGCCATCTTGGGCCATTTCTGTTGAAATGTATTTCATTTGCTCTGTTGGAAATACTTTCATGTGCACAATAGGGAGACAACATAGGAAGTCTGGTGAACGGTCTTGCTGGAAGAGTACCAGGTGTCAGAGGTTTGCATTTCCTGTTAAGGAGTTTCTCTTCATTCTATAATTAGAGATGTGATATTGAAAGATTGTATTCAAGTAAGCCTAAACAGTAAATCAGGATGGTATTTTAGAATGATAACTTTGATAGCACCTTGGAGGGAGGATAAGTCTGGATTGAAACACTGGGAAGACACAGGGAGGATAGATACTCTATGACTGGTGGGGGAGTGACTGCACTAATAGCATAGAGGAGCGACCCAGGCGCTTAGAGAAGCCAAAGGACAACAGAAATCGGTGCAAAATGTAGAGCTTAAAACTGCCAGAGATTGTTAATAATCCTGTTTGGAGATTATTTCCAGAGAAATATGGATTTCACAGAAAATTTAAGTGGATTTGTAATAGCAACACCGGTGAAAATTAGGGTTAAACACTCCTCAAGCATTTGTTCATGTCAAAATAAGAGAAGATTTGGAAAATAATAATGTCAAAGAGAATTCTTATATTAAATACAAGCAAATACTAAAAGAATATTATATTAGGCTAGAAAAAATTCAATTTAAGAAATATAACTGTGCAATCCCAGACCAGGGAATGACGAATTGGATGCTATTTGATGTGACTAAAAACTACACTGGATTTATTAGCTCAAAACGTTGAAAGAAACAAGGTACATAAGCTAAATAAAAGGAAATCCAATAATCATGACTACAAACTTCAAGAGGGAAATATATCTGAGGAGAATTATTAGTCTACATTAATTACCACATACAAAGATTACTTACATTAGTCTTAAAGCATGTTTTGATGTAAAAAATTATTTACAGTTGGTGTTTTTAAAAAATAGTGACATAGGAATACAGTAAGACACTCACCAATATGAGCATTGATGTACTTTTGAGTCTGGTAGTCATCAAACTGATATGAAATTTAACAGGTAAAAAAACAAAACAGTTTTTAAGACTACAGAAGAAGAGGAAGAGGAAAGCGAAGGGAGAGGAAAGGTAGGGAGATGAAAGAAAAAGAAAGTTCTACAGTTTAGGAGTATCCTCTTTGGAGAATATTTTTTCTCACTTGTACTGACATAGCACAAGACAACTGAGACGAAAAGTACAGCAGTGAAATGTGTTTTATATTCGAGGATGTTACAGTCAATGGAATACTGGAAATGTATATTAAGTCCTCATCCATTGTTAACTTAGGATAATTTGGGCTTACAAAGTGCAAAGTAGTTTATGAACTATAACATTATTAGACATAATCAAATAATTATTATGTGTATAGCCCTATGCTAAGATAAAGGGAGAGTGTTGAAATCACAAAAGAACAGAGCCGTCTACCTTCTAAACATGGAGTTTGAGAAGAAAGGCTTCATACAGAAAAAAGTAAAGATTTTTTCTTCCAGCATTTTAAACCTCAACTCGGTAAAAGGCTAGAGATAAGTGGCACTAGAGGAAAACCTTGGACTAGGAGGGATGGACTGCTTTGTTTCGTGAGACCTTCCATCCCTTTGCTGACCTGTGGTTTCTACGGAAGGATGCCTAACTGGATACATTGCCTGTGAACAATGAGCCGTATTAAAGCTTTTCTATTCTTCCCCAAATCAGTGGCTTTTTCCTCCTCTTTCACAAGATGGGTACTGATTTTTTTTTTGCTTGAGAATGAAAAAATTAGATTGACCTAAATATTAGTTGACTGTAGTTTATTTTATCTAGAAACACTGGCATGGTTTATAATTACCCTTGTGCTCTGAATAAAAATTACAAATGCAGGACTCTAACATTACCTTAGCTAATTTTGCCTGCTTTGCTCAATGTGCT
The DNA here is from genome assembly GCF_003031525.2 of Neophocaena asiaeorientalis asiaeorientalis. NCBI lineage: Eukaryota > Metazoa > Chordata > Mammalia > Artiodactyla > Phocoenidae > Neophocaena > Neophocaena asiaeorientalis. The sequence goes on from NW_020174048.1 coordinate 3,389,482, forward strand.
CTCTTTGTTTTTTTTTTACAATTATTTGTATATGCAAATAAACACTTTGTAAAATTAATGTGCATGTTCGCTTCACCTCTTTAGTTTTGTTTTGTTTTTCCTTTTTGTTCTCTTTGTTACGCTCTCAGTCAATAAGGTGACTGGGAATAAATGAATCCAAATATTTTCCTGTCTCTTCAATGCTAAAAGAATGTGTTTGGACAGATATTTTTCCTATTGCTTAAGAAGGTAAACCCATTATTTGGTTCAGTTTAAACATAGCTTTAGGCATGAATATATTGTACAAACATTCAAAATAGAACTTAAAGAACATAAGTAAAAATAATTATTCAGTGCTTTCTTTGTGACAGAAGTTTGCCTTACAGTAGCTTAAATCCTTAAATGATCCTGTAATGGAGTCCCCATTATTTCTGATATTCCATAGATAGAAAGTAGTGCTAGTGAGAATTTTTTAACCTAATTATGTAGATTCCAAGAATACTTGTAGAAACTGGCAACAGAAGTCATATTTTAATAGAAATGTTTTTTTTTTTGGTGGATGAGGGAAGTTTTGAAAATAGTCTTTCAGTATATTGACATATTTTGTGTCAAGCATTTAACATTGGCAATGAAAAGCGAACAAAGAAACAAAAAAACCCACATGCTAGTCTGAATGGAGAATAAAGGACTTTTCCCATTATAATCAGCATTTTCAGATCCTGTGCATCTCTATCCAGTTTAGGAGTCCAGCAGTTAAAGTGGGAAAAGAAGGACACAGCAGTTATTCAAGAGGGGAGAGGTCAAAAGCTCACAGGAAAACAACCATGGCTTCGATTGGGGGGTGGGGGGAAGAAAGCCAAAAGACTGACATAACCAAGAGCTTTCAGATCCAGTGAAAGGGTAACAGGCAGCTGTTCTTCATTTCCGAGGGCATAGAACAAGAAATAAGGGGTATGCTGCTATGCAGTGGATTTAAGTTAAGTGTAAGTTGGCTGTAGGTTAAATATAAAATGGCTGTGAGGATAGTTTACCTAAAGATTAATTACCTAAACTCTTTTTCCCAGATATATTTTGAAACAGTGAAGATTCTCACACCTGTTTGGAATGGTATTAGTTACCATGCTTAAAAATAAGAGTGAATAGGATCCGTTAATGAAATTCATATTCAAGCTCATCTTTTTTTCAGATAATTTCAAGCAACTTTTAAAGACTGAAATTTTTAAAAAGGCTGTAGTGATTCATTGTCAATTTAGAGACTAAAGAAAGCAGTTAAGCTGAGGTGGGTTTATTTGTGTCTGGATATCAGAATTTATAATAGGCTAGGTAGGTGGGACAGACTTTATGACCTAACATTTCAGTAGAAATTGATTCAGAATAACTAAGTCTGATTCAAATTTATGACTAGTTAATGGCAGAAACTTTGAAGCTGAGATTAAAGACACAAATACTAAAATTTTGACACAAATCTGCTTCCTAGTAGAAGCAGAATCAAGTATTACTTGCTCTCTGCTTGGTGTCAAAAAACGTAGCTTGGGAAAATTATGAAAATAGTTTAAGTAAAACATTCAGGATAATATTTTGCAGAAGCAAAATCCCATCCTGACTGGAAGATAAGGATGTAAATATGAGTTAAGGTTTCATGACTCACAGTAATGGATGAAGCCACCAGGTCTAAAAAAAAAAAAAAAGGAATTATATCACCTAGGAAGATTTGATTAGGAGACACGCTTATTAGTAATTTAAGCACATACATTGTAGCTTTCTGAAAAGAGTGGCTTTATTATTGCTTAACCTATAAGCTATATATATTAGGTTGTGAGAGAGTTCAGACTGGTAGTAATTTTCTTCTAAAGAAATAACTTTGTAAATACTTTATTTTACTTACCAACTTATTAGAATAAATGATATACTAGTTATAGTAGCCAGAGTTAGGTAGCTCTGAATTTGGTCCCTAAAACTCCCAAGAAGACATACAAACATCGGCAGTAGTTTTTAATTGCTTTACTAGGAGCATAACATAGATCTGGTAACACTGGTTGTAAAATTAAAGACATATAAACTGTGAATCATAAAGAGAACAAAGGGCATAACCAAAACTCAACTCATGTGAATTTGCAATGCCTTTGAGCCTCAAATGAAGTCTGTATTTTTGAAAAGTCCACTTATATAGACATTCACATTCATGTAATTGTGATAATATTTTCTGCCATCTGCAGCTATTATTGGAAACATTTAAGGCTAGAATTTCCGATTGGTCAGAATAATCGGTGTACATACATATGTACAGATTTCTCATCAGTGTAAGATGTAAAATATTCTTACATCAGTGTAAGAATATTTTCTCCAATGTCTATACAACAGAATTGGTAAGAAGAATTTTTAAAATCCTCAGTAACGAATAGTGATGGCAGTTAAATATAACAATAAAGAAATACCATTAGATGTACATGACAGTCTAAAGCTTGGTATATTTTCAATGTTGGTTAGTAGTAAGCACAGACTGGGAGACAGAATAATCATGTGCAATGATTACATTAAGGTTCCAGAGTATCTCTCTACTAAGTAGGTTTGTTAACCTAGGTCTGGAGTCCAGTGTTCTGATCTCTAAAATGGAGATGGCAAATACGTGTTTGTCCCACCAGATTCACTTTCCACCACTGTCCACTCTGCTGAGGGAGGTGGACCTGTAACGGCTACTCTAAGCTTTATCTCAGTGAGTTCCTTAGCCATTTGAGTTAGGCAAGCCGTTGCCTCAGGAGAGATGAGAGAGGGGGGGGAACCGGTCGTTATGGTATTCATTTCTTTTTTCCCTTCCTATGACGTTGCCTTGTCCTGGATCTTCCAAGGAGACCCTCTCTGGAATTTTCTTTCCTTCTCCGTCCTTTCCTTCCCTTTGTCTTTTTGGGTGTTGGTTGTGGGAAAAGCTAGCCCCGTGCTTTTACGCTACCCTTTATGGTATGCTTACGTCTTGCCCACAATTGTCTCTTTGTATATAACGCCTCCCCACATTGTCCCAATTTGAGTGCCATCTATGTTCTGTCAGATGCTGATTGATACAGTAGTCTCTAGAATTTCATCAAGGAAAAGTATTCGTTGTTTCCATAGGTTTTGAGAACCGCTGTCATCAACGTAAAACCATTAGTAAGTCTGTTCAGAAGAACAGTTATCGTAGACACTTCTTTGCATCTCAATGGAGTGACACCTTTTACCAGTTTCATTTTAAATATTTATCAAAGCAGGCCATAAACTGGTTCATCTGTGATACTTTTAGACAGTCTGAGAAGTTTTCTTTTCTATATAAAGAAAAAAAACCAGTCAGTGATTTACTGGGAAAAGTCTTCCTGAACTGACAGGAACAGCTATTCTGGTGTGTGTGCATGCTTTTGTGTAACCACACAGGACAGTTGCTATTTCAGTGATTACTAGCAACATGCAGTTTCCATGTCTTCACTTCTTGTTTTATTGCTTAAAATCACAATTTCTATTTGAGATGCATCACTCGGATTAAGCAGGGGAAGGGTTATTTAGGTCATGCCTTCATGGGCATCTTCTTTTCTGAAATATGTGTAGACCCTAACATGTACAAGTTTTCCTGAGATCCCATGTAGCTTGTCATATCATACACCATCTGCAGCTGTCACCTACTTGTGACTCTCGGGAAGGAAAGTTAGTTCTTGAGTCGCTCCCCCTAATTGAAGGGAGCTGTGGTGTGGACTTGGTTATCCATAACCCAGGCTAGATCTGCTGGTCTCCCAGGGGCTCAGCTCTGGCAGGGTGCTGTGTAGAGAAGGAGTGAGTTCACCTCTAAGATTTAAGATGTTTTCATAAGATTTCTTTAAAAAATTGGTCCACAGAAATGTAACCTGGCCTTTACAGTTTTTATTATCTACTAGGGAGTCAAACACCAAACAAACAATAAAACAGTGTTTGGTACATAGTAAGTCAGTTTTGAACAGAAAAATAATCATAAATATGACCATAGATTAGTTGGTTGTTTGGTTCATTTATTCATTCAACAAATTTTACTGAGCTAGGCAATGAGGATATTATTATGATGAAAGCATATGTACTTATTCTCCACGTAATGATTACAGTAAGTGCATACAACATTCAGTTAAATCAGTAATTAAAATCAAAGAGCAGAGCTTTTAGAGGCATGTAGCAGAGGCATCTAACTCAAAATTAGAGTCCCAGATGAAGGTCTGTAAAGAAGAAGTGCTTCTGACATGGTCTGGTCAACTGGAAATTTTGTGCCTTTGTCAGTTAGTCGGAGTTACTGATAGATTTTAAGTGATCATACCAAATATTACACTCATAAAATACAATTCAAACATGTAATATTATTAGTGATGGTGAAACAGATGTGGACAGACTCAAGTATCACCTGGAGTTAGAAAAGAAAGAGAATTTACATGTGGTGGTTGGGGGCGAGCTGAATTAAAGTTCTGTACAGATCCAAGATGTAGACCAGATTTAAAAAGCACCAACAAATTACTCATGCTGTTTTTTCACCTGGATGTTGATTTTTAAATCTCTTAAGGCTTAGGTAATACAGCCTCCAATCCAGGGACATATACTCTCCTATAGAGCCTTGCTTTGCCTTAGAATGATTAATGTGGAAAAGATTCATTGAATTAAAAATAAACTTTCTTTTTTGAAGAGACACCTCTGGTTCCAGAAATACACAAATGAAATTAGAACCTTTGCATAATAATATTAGCATAGACAATATTGGTTATTCTTCTTGTACAAGAAGAAATTTGCAGTATTATCAGGAGTAAAAAGCAAGCTGCAAATCCACCATAAATTTGGTAAATATTTGACATTTCTGCTATGTTCTAGTTTATGCAACTGATAAAATTCTTAGCAGGTATTGATTAACTAATTCAGTATTTGAGCATCTAATATACGACAGGCAATATACTAATGCTAGGAATATAAAGATGAATAAAAACCTGGTTTCCATCCTCGAAAGCTCACATGCTATCATTGAAGGCATTGCAAAAGAGGTTTTCCCCCCCAGGTTTATTGAGGTATAATTGACATATACCACTGTGTAAGTTTAAGGTGTACAGTATGGTGATCTGATACACAAATATATATTGTGGAATGATTACCACAGTAAGGCTAGTTGACATTCTTTACCTCACATAATTATCATTTTGTTGATATTGGTGGTGGTGTTGCTATGGTGAGAACATTTAAGATCTATTCTCATAGTAATTTTCAAGTATACAATACAGTGTTTTTAACTGCAGTCACCATGCTGCACATTAGGTCTCCAGAATTTGTTCTTCTCGTACCTGGAAGTTTTTACTCTTCGATCAACATCTCCTTATTCCCCCCACCCCCCAGCCCCTGGCAACCACCAGTCTGCTCTCTGTGTCTAAGTTCATTTTTGTTTGGTTTCTTCTTAGATTCTACATATAAGTGGAGTCATAGAGTATTATCTTTCTTTGCCTGGCCTATCGCATTAGTATAATGCTCTCAAGGTTCATCCATGTTTTCTCAAATGGCACATTTTTATAGATTTCCTTCTTTTTTATATGTGAATATTATCGCATTATATATATACATACACACATTGCAGTTTCTTTACCCATTCATCTGTTGATGGACAATTAAGTTGTTTCCATGTCTTGGCTATTGTGAATAATGCTGCAATTAACATTGGGGTGCAGTATCTTTACAAGATAGTGGTTTCATTTCCTTTGGATAAATACTCAGGAGTGGGTTTGCTGGATTCCATGATAGTTCTGTTTTTAACTTTTTCAGGAGCGTTCATACTGTTTTCCACAGTGACTGTACCAATTGATGTTCCCACCAACAGTGCACCAGGGTTCCTATTTCTCCACATTCTCACCAGCACTTACAATCTCTTGTCTTTTTAACAATAGCTATTCTAACAGGTATGAGGTGATATCTCATTGCAGTTTTGATTTGAATTTCCCTGATGGTATTGAACACTTTTTTATGTACATTTTGGTCATTTGTATGTCTTGTCTTTCTTTTCTTTTTTTTTGGCTATTGAGTTGTTCCAACAAGAATAAAACAGCAACAGGGAAAAATGTGTGTTTTGTATATAGAGATCAAAGTAATAATAGCACTTTTTATGTAAAAATAAAAAAATAATTCTCTTTTAACTTCTATGAGTACAACTTGTTTTCCAAAGGGCTTAAGACCACGAGTCATGCTTTAAATTTTATAGCAGAGGGTGTCCAACTTGAAGGTCTCAGCATGAAAAGGAAAAGAAGTATTGAAATGCTGCTTCATAAGAAAAGGAAGTTACCTGAGGTTTTAGGAGAAAGTAGAAAGAGAGTAAGTGAAGGAATTTCAAAAGGCAGCTTGAGAGGGTTGATTAAGTCATCCAAGTGTGGAGACATCTCAGGTAACGTATGAAAGTGTCATGTAAAACTTGGTCTAAAAGGCAGAAGAGTAAAGAGCTAGCCTTAGGTGTGCTGGCAGTCAGCGTTCTTTCTCCAACTGTGAATGGTTTGGCTGAGAGCGGATGTGAGCAGGGAAGGGCATTTCCAGGGAAGGGGGCAGAGGAGCCTCCTTCACCCTGCTTGTTATAAGCAGAAGAGCACATGGAAAAATATCAGTGTTTAAAAGCCACTAGATCTGGTTTTTGGAAACAGTATCATCATACGTGTGAATCAGAGATTATGAAGTATCTGATTTGTAATTGTATATTCCCTCAGTGAAGTATGGAAAGAAAAATTACTTAAAGATATGATACCATTCAATATGTAGCTCTGAAGGTGGTATTAGCGATGGACTTTCTGGTTCTGAGCAAACGCTGGAAGGTTGACGTAGCCTAAGAGGCCATCATGAGCTCAGGTGTTTGAGTTAATTCTATAATGATGCGGGTGTTCATCCTCATTTAGGTCAATATGATAAGATGATGGAATATACAGCAGGAAAATGAAGGAAGGTCAGTGAGCTTTGTGTATGAAAAAGCATAGAGCAATGAAAGTATTACATCTGTCTGCAGTAACTCAGCCAGAATATTCTGAATATGAAATGAGATGTGTATAAATTTTATGGACCTAAAAAAGAAAGAAAAAGCAGAACTTGATGGCATATTGATTGCAGAGAATGTAAGATTAGGAAAAATCAAATAGTAATACTTCTTTAGTGAAAATAATTGGAACTGGAAAAATGTGAGTTTGTGGCTAAAAATATAAATTTAGGAGGAGATAGTTGGCTAGTGAGAGCTGAAGCTGTTGAGAGCCATTGGCTGTTTAGAAAGAACCCCTGAGAAACTGGATGCTGGCCGGAGTGCTTGCTGATCCCGGAGAATGAGAGGTAGGAGAAGGCAGAGGAGTCGGCAGTAGAAACGGGAGGGAATTTCAGAGCTTACGGCCTCCACGTTCTGTCTGTAGAGGAAACTTGTGCTTTGACCTTTGAGAAACAGGGAGCCCGCTCCTCCACCACAATATCCCACTCCTGTCTCAGCTGTGGCCTGCAGTCTGCCTTTTTCGAAGGCCCAGCCATTGCTTCTGGTCTGTCTTCAGTCCCAGTTCCTTTTCTATGTTCAGACCTTTGACCTGTGAGCTCAGCAGTCATGGGCCTCCTAAGCCTCCAGTCCGACAGCTGCAACATTCCCCATCGTCCCTTTAACCAGCCCTCATGTGGTGTGCCTTTACCTTTCCACCCTCCTGATTTTCCTCCTCTGGGCCCACTCTCATTACGTTCCTTCCTAAACTGTGGTGCCCAGATTTAAACACGATGCTCCAAATACATTCCATGCATTAAGGAATAGAGGGAGGCATGTGTTTCCTTTGTTCTGAATCCCGCGTTTCTGTTTGCGCAGCCCAAGTTCACAGGGAAGTTTTGGCATCCGAGTCTTTTCTCTTCACTCCTGTTAAATATGCAGTCACCCTAAAGGCCTTGGGTATTTTTAACAAGTTTAAAAAAATTTATCCAGGTCGCCTTGGGATTTGGATCAATGTTTTAAAACTTAACACACGCAAATTAAGTCTATCTTACTAAATTTTATTTTTAATTCATCAGCAGATAAATCGTCAGATAATTTGAACAAGACAAAAAGTAAGCACAATGTCATGTCACAGTCATAGGAAGCACATTTCTAGGAATATGTTATAAAAATATGTTTATCACAATTTTTAAACATACATTACATAAACTCTACATAATATGTTAAGGGCTTGTTGAAGTTTATTTTCTCCGACTTCTTTAATCTCTCTTTTTTGCTTCCTTTCCTATAATTTGCATATAATCAAAGCTCTGGTTTTGAAAGGCATTGGTGGGTGCACTTCCTTTGCTTTGCATCCCTTCTCCATTGGGTGATAGAGCTTAAGAGGCAGAATGTGGCTGACCACTTACTACCTGCTTGTCTAGGGTGAATTTAAAATTTTCTCTTAGCCTTAGTTGCGTTACCTGTAAAATGGGTAGCATAACAATATCATCCTCATCAGGATGCTTTTTTTTTTTTTTTTTTTTTTTTTTGGT
>NW_020174048.1:3398705-3406046 GCF_003031525.2 Neophocaena asiaeorientalis asiaeorientalis
TAAAAAAATCCTCCCCTTCTGGGTGTTTTTTTTTTTTTTTTTTTTTTTTGTGGTACGCGGGCCTCTCACTGTCGTGGCCTCTCCCGCCGCGGAGCACAGGCTCTGGACGTGCAGGCTCAGCGGCCATGGCTCACGGGCCCAGCCGCTCCACGGCATGTGGGATCTTCCTGGACCGGGCACGAACCCGTGTCCCCTGCATCGGCAGGCAGACCCCCAACCACTGCGCCACCAGGGAAGCCCATCAGGATGCTTTGACGGTCATTCGTGATACCTTATGTGAAGTGTTGGACAAATGGCCAGATTCAGAGAAGACATCTGTAAATATCATCAATTTTTAGTGGGCCACCGCTGAATCTGGATTTTTCTCTATTTCAGCACTTACATCAAAGCATATTTCGAGCATATTTCAAGCATGTGTTTACATTTTTGTCTGTCCTAAAATCTGTCATGTCCTTAAGGGAACTGTTTCTCACTCAACTTTGTATCCATAAGATGGTTCCTGGCACACAGTAGGTACTCAGTAAGTGATTGTGAAATTAATGTAATAAATGGATTAATTGGTGAAATTATGATGCAGTCTAAGAACTCTTGAGTCCCACTAGACTGTTGTTTAGTGGCAGTGCTCATCACAATGTAATGCTCGTATAATCCCAAGACCTGTTCTTTATGTGTTAGCCACTGTATTACTGTTACCACTGAAAGCTCACAACGTGTCAGGGCTGTTTATGTGCACTTTCTCATTGAATCCTCCCTCGCCACAACGCTGTGAAATAGGTTCAGTCATTTGCCTCTTTTTACAGGTGAGGAAACTGAGGAACAGAGGAGACGAGACTGACCAAAGTCACTCAGCTGGTGAGGGATGGAGAAGGGATTAGAGACCAGCCTGTCTGGCTCCAGAGCCAAGGTCACCCATTACTGCCCTCTGTTGCCTCCCACCTGCTGAATTGCCCAAGTTCCATCTTTCTAATGATAATAATGATTTAAAACACAAGACTTTGCCCCAGATTTAGGTCAGCTTGTACATTTGTTTTGTGCTTTCCTGCCATGGCACTTTCTTCTTCCCTCTGGCTGCCGAGGCCAGCAAGTCTTATAGTTGACGTGTGAGAAAAACAGGGTCGGCTGTCACTTTAGGGCAACTCTTCTGTGTGAGTGTTACTGAGATATCACCGCTGAGCTGTTATAGGCTAGGTGTGTAACAGCCAACCTGCTATAACAGCCAAGCTGGGTCACTGCCTAGCTAACCTCAGAGACACTGTTCAGCCTTCCCCAAACTCAGTTCCCTTATCTTTGAAAAGGTGGATGCGAAACTTTTCCATATTGTTGTAACGAGTAAGTGAAATAACACGTGAGCGCACCTAAAATATTGTGTACCTCAGTGTAGAACTTTGTGTTTCTCACCCAAATGAAGTTGAGAATCCAGTGGAAGACATAGGAATTTACATCAATATCTATAGCTTGATGGTCTCTGAGATATATTGTATTAGACATATGTAGGATATAGAGCTATTAGAGAGGAAAGGTCCCTCCTGATTCTGGAAAAAGGGAGGAGGAAGGTCCATAAAAATGGGATTTCTGGCTGATCCTTGAAGGAAATTTTCCGCTTCTTTGGAGCATGGCTAATTTAATAGCGATTTGCTCCCATGGACTCCACGAGGGCAAAGAGAAGGATTGTTTTCCCAACACTCCAGCCCCACTGTCTAGCAGCAAACCTTACATACAGTTTTAACAAATATCCATTGGATGAATTAGGAAGCAACAGAGAATGTAATAACCACAGTGACATACTGTGTGTTAGGTCAGAAGTATTTTTAATTCCATTCCACTGATGAAAAATTTAGACCCAGAGATGTTGTGATTTGTCCAAAATAGTTCATCCAGTCAGGAAAAGAGAAAGGAATGTAGAATTTCCGACTGTAAAATCTGTGATTGTATTTTCTTAGGAGTTTTGTCTTCCTAATTTGTAAAGAAATGTCAGAATGAAATCAAGTGTTCAGATTGCTTTTGGAATCCACTGGTGATTGTATAAGGACCGCATTTTTCTAGCTGATTTAAAAGCTTGTTGGAACCGTTGAGAGCTCCCTAATAAAGTACTGCCACTAAGATGTGCAAACCGTTCAGAAAAATGCATGGCATCACATCCAGAATCGGAGCTCTATAACAACATGTATGCACATAAACATAAATACACACATTAAAATTGACTTAGAATTACGGCTACCATAATGAGCCACCTTAAATATGTGGGAAATGTCAAGAGAAATGAAGTGACTGCTCTTCTTGCATTCATTAAGGGGTAAATATTCTAGCTCAGTACGTGTAGCATAGTAGGCCCTCAATAGTTGATGAATAGAAGCGTAACAGGTATGCTGGAAGCATAACAGCATAATTAGGTAATTAATTTAATAATAAACTCTTTAAAACACTTGAAATTGATCTTTTAAGGGGAAGAAAAGCTGTCTTTAGCAGGACTGTAAATGTAAAATAACCTTTACAACCTAATCTTAAACTCATACAAAATAATGATACTTACAGTTATTTTATTTAAATGATAAGGAAATCAAAACAAAAAACAAGCATTGTAAATTAAATGTAAGAGAAATCTCTTGTAGGATAATTTTTTTTTTTTTTTTGCGGTACGCGGGCCTCTCACTGTTGTGGCCTCTCCCGCTGCGGAGCACATGCTCTGGACGCGCAGGCTCAGTGGCCATGGCTCACGGGCCCAGCCGCTCCGCGGCATGTGGGATCTTCCCGGACCGGGGCACGAACCCGCGTCCCCTGCATCGGCAGGAGGACTCAACCACTGCGCCACCAGGGAAGCCCTCTTGTAGGATAATTTTTGTTTGGTTTGGTTTTAGAAAATTTACCGAGAAATGGAGGGGTATAATTAGAATAAGAACAAAAAACTTAATCCCCTGAGATTATTTTATAAAATTCATAGTTTGCTCACCCCATGGCAAAGTAATCACAAGGTGATCTACTAATAACTTCAAGGTATAGCCCTAGAGTAGCTTTAAACAAAGACATTAGTCTGTATTCAGCATTATTTTCAACCTGACTTATTCTATGAGTATGATTTATAACCCTGAACTATGATTTATCATATATATCAAGAGAGATAGTTTCACATTTTCTAGTGCTATCTTTGTTTCAGCTCATGTTTCTTATAAGAAAATTGCAAATAATTCATCAAGGTGGAATATGACCAAGCTGGAATATGTCAAAATGTGACTAAAATATAGATCACAAGTCAAATGGCTTCTACAGACACATGGCCAATATACTGTTTACCTTAATTAAGAACCAGTACTTTCATTTTAACCTTTGATAAAAATGAGCTCTTTAAAAGTAAGAACTGTGAATTATTCATCCTAAATTACTTGTGCTTGCTTAGCAAAGTACATTCTAGATACTTACCTAATGTTCATTGGGTAACACAAATATAAGATTTAAGAAACCTTTTTTGAAATGTAATAGGTAGTAAAGGTCTATCCTGAAATGTTCTGTTCCATAAATTTAAACATTAATTTTTAACTGAGAACAATCACAAATCAATTGGAAGAGATTTTCCTCTATGATTAAAAAATATCGAATTTTAAAAGGTGCATGCCATAGAACACTGCTTTCAGAGTTTAACGTGGTTTTATCACGTAAGAACGCAGGCTCTCAAAGGTTTTATTATAATAGGCTGATACGGAAGGTCATGGCTCAAGAAGAAATATAATTACTGTTTCCCGTGATTATTTTACCACAGAATGTTTTTCATTGAATATATTTTAGGAAAGTTTGATGTAAATGATGCTGCAAATTTCAGGTTAGTTTATTTTTTGCTGATATATTTTCTCCATTTTTTAATAAGAGATTTTTTTTTCCACATAATATTTCATACAGCTCCTTAAAGGCCTCACTGAACTTATGTTTCAGGTTGAATTTATCTCAGAAAATGGAGACATACTGACGGTATTACTTGTGCCAGGACAGGATTTTTTTTTCCCCACATCATTTGTAAGCTCTCCAGAATATATAACTGTATGTGTATGTATATATATTTATACATATTTTTTTAATTTTTATTTTTATGTATAATCGAATTCAATTTACTTGATAACCATTAAATGTTATATATTGTGTTCATAATTAACTTTCTAAAATCTATATGTTCAATTGCAAAACATTTTAAAAATCAAAATCCAAGTACTTATTATATACTAATAAAACCTTCATATAAAATTCAATCTCAAACCAACCTAGAGATTTGAGATTTGGAAACTTCCAGAAAGTAAAAATAAAAGTTTTGTTAATTTTATATTTCTGTAGATTTCTTTTAACTTTAATCACTAATCTGCAAGACATCTAAACTGCAAGATAAAATGGTATGCATATTATAAGTACATGTACCATAAGTACATTTTCAAATGAAATTGTTTTATGCCCCTTTGAAAAAAAACATGTCAAGTGATTTTATTTAAGGTGCTAGACCCAAATTTCCTAATTCCTCAGAAGGAAGAAGGCAAATAACTGCAAGGACTGCTAAAGGTCAAGGAAAATTTAGGCCAGAACCAAGAATGCAAGAAAAGAATTGCCAGAAAAGAAGACATAGTGAAAAAGGAAGTCAGCAAGTTCTTTAAAAAGGGAAGAGCGGGGCTTCCCTGGTGGTGCAGTGGTTGAGATGCAGGGGACACGGGTTCGTGCCCCGGTCCGGCAGGCACATGCCATGGAGCGACTGGGCCCGTGAGCTATGGCCGCTGAGCCTGCGTGTCCGGAGCCTGTGCTCCGCAATGGGAGAGGCAACAACAGTGAGAGGCCTGATGAAAGTTTAGGTCATTAAAGATTTAATTGAGTAGTCAGAGTCAGCGAGAACAAAGCCATCAAATGAACTTCTACAGTGGCCCCATGGAGATTTCACCCTGGCCATTAACATATCTTCCTAGGCAACTCTCAGAACAGGCTGTTGGTAAACCCTGCATGTTTGAGAAACATAATTGGATAATGGCTTGGAAGCAATTAGCAGGATCATTGGATAAGACAGTCTTTATTATTTACTTGTGAAACCATAGAACGTTGAAATTTGTTTCAGAAGTTAAAGCCCAGTTGTAGATACTTATGGAAAATATCTTTCTTTAAGAAGTAGAGCTTTTCTTGAGAGACCTTCAAGATGGTGGAAGAGTAAGACGTGGAGATCACCTTCCTCCCCACAAATACATGAGAAATACATCTACATGTGTAACAACTCCTACAGAACACTTACTGAATGCTGGCAGAAGACCTCAGACTTCCCAAAAGGCAAGAAACTCCCCACGTACCTGGGTAGGGCAAAAGAAAAAAACAGAGACAAAAGAATAGGGACAGTACCTGCACCAGTGGGAGGGAGCTGTGAAGGAGGAAAGGTTTCCACACACTAGGACTGGGGTTGGCTGCGTGGATACAGCCTGAAGGGGGTTAGTGCACCACAGCTAGCCGGGAGAGAGTCCGGGAAAAAGTCTGGAGCTGTCGAAGAAGCAAGAGACCAGTCTTAAGGGGTGCGCAAGGAGAGAGGATTCAGAGCGTTGCCTAAATGAGCTCCAGAGATGGGCGTGAGCTGTGACGATCAGCGCGGACCTCAGAGATGGGCATGAAACGCGAAGGCTGCTGTTGCCGCCACCAAGAAGCCTGTGTGCAAGCACAGGTCACTCTCCACACCTCCCCTCCTGGGAGCCTGTGCAGCCCGCCACTGCCAGGGTCCCGTGATCCAGGGACAACTTCCCCGGGAGAACACGTGGCACGCCTCAGGCTGGTGCAAAGTCATGCCGGCCTCTGCCTCCGCAGGCTCGCCCCACATTCTGTACCCCTCCCTCCCCCCGGCCTGAGTGAGCAAGAGCCCCCGACTCAGCTGCTCCTTTAACCCCGTCCTGTCTGAGTGAAGAACAGACGCCCTTAGGCGACCTACATGCAGAGGTGGGGCTAGATCCAAAGCTGAACCCCAGGAGCTGTGCGAACAAAGAAGAGAAAGGGAAATCTCTCCCAGCAGCCTCAGGAGCAGCGGATTAAATCTCCACACCTGGAAGATAAAATAGTGGAAATAACTACCGCAGAGCAGAATAAAGATAAAAGAATGAAAAGAATTGAGGACAGTCTCAGAGACCTCTGGGACAACACTAAACGCACCAACATTCAAATTATAGGGGTCCCAGAAGAAGAAAAGAAAAAAAAAGGGACCGAGAAAATATTTGAGGAGATTATATTCGAAAACTTCCCTAATATGGGAAAGGAAATAGTCAATCAAGTCCAGGAAACACAGAGAGTCCTATATAGGGTAAATCCAAGGAGAAACATGCCAAGACACATATTAATCAAACTATCAAAAATTAAATACAAAGAAAAAATATTAAAAGCAGCAAGGGAATACCAACAAGTAGCATACAAGGGAATCCCCATAAAGTTAACAGCTGATCTTTCAGCAGAAACTCTGCAAGCCAGAAGGGAGTGGCAGGACATATTTAAAGTGACGAAAGGGAAAACCTACAACCTACAACCAGGATTACTGTACCCAGCAAGGATCTCATTCAGTTTTGACAGAGAAACTAAAACCTTTACAGACAAGCAAAAGCTAAGAGAATTTAGCACCACCAAACCAGCTTTATCACAAATGCTAAAGGAACTTCTCTAGGCAGGAAACACAAGAGAAGGAAAAGACCTACAATAACAAACCCAAAACAACTAAGAAAATGGTAATAGGAACATACATATTGATAACTACCTTAAATATGTAAATGGATTAAACGCTCCAATCAAAAGACACAGACTGGCTGAATGGATACAAAAAAACAAAACCGTACATATGCTGTCTAGAAGAGACCCACTTCAGACCTAGGGGCACATACAGACTGTAAGTGAGGGGATGGAAAAAGATATTCCATGCAAATGGAAATCAAAAGAAAGCTGGAGTAGCAATTCTCATATCAGACAAAATAGACTTTAAAATAAAGACTAGTACAAGAGACAAAGAAGGGCACAACATAATGATCAAGGGATCAATCCAAGAAGAAGATACAGCAATTGTAAATATTTATGCACCCAACATAGGAGCACCTCAATACATAAGGCCAATGCTAACAGCCATAGAAGGAGAAATTGACAGTAACACAATCATAGTACAGGACTTTAACACCCAACTTTCACCAATGGATGGATCATCCAAAATGAAAATAAATATGGAAACACAAACTTTAAATGATACATTAAACAAGATGGACTTAATTGATATTCATAGGACTTTCCATCCAAAAACAACAGAATACACTTTCTTCTCAAGTGCTCATGGAACATTCTCCAGGATAGATCATATCTTGGGTCACAAATCAAGCC